>NW_026596463.1:2490490-2562771 GCF_907164565.1 Psammomys obesus | reverse complement strand
CCAGCCAGTCTGGAAGCAGAGATAGCAAAGAAAGGGCGAAATCTGAATTGGGTCTAGGCATTTTCCATGTGGGCAGTTCTGTGCTGAAAGCACATCTTTAAAGAGCACGCTTCCAGAGTTCAGATTCAGCTGTGGATTTATCCCTGGGATGCCTAAGCCCAACCTTCAGATTTCTGGACGGGGCGGGGACTGAAAGCAACACTGAATTAACCACGCTCCCCAGGTACAAACAGCAACGTCGCAGATGCGCAGAAGGGGACCATACAAATGGAGTGTTGACTGGCTTCCGGTAGTTCTAGGAACTTCTCGGCCTTTACCAGCACAGTAATTTAGGAAGAAGTGGAACATGCAAGCAGTGCCTTTTGCTTGATTGCAGCACGATTGCTTTTATGCCATTGATATCAAACTGAGCATAATTAGAGACTACGCTGACTCATGAGAAGCAATGCGTTTTGTTTTCCCACGGCTGAATAACAGCCCGCAGAAGCGACATCTCTGTCAAAGACGAGAGGCTCCTCCCGCCCTTCACAGGCATGCCAGTTCTTTCTCGTTCGACGTAGACAGTGTGGATGAACCTGTTTATCCCACAGTGCAAAACTGGGCTGATGTGTGCATGGTGGCTGCACTGCAAACTCACCTGAATGATGGACTCAAAATACGTTTCAGAGAACTAAACAGCGATGAACTTTCTACTCTACGGCACAGACAATATGGACTCTTCCAGGAATAGCTAATTTTTTAAAAGAAACCTTTGTAACCACAAGAGGCTAAATAATGCCTGAAATTCAAGGCAACAAAGTCAAGTTAACAATAGGATAAAGGCTATTTTGGATGCTTTTGAATGCATTCATGATTGAGCATATGAGAAAACTTACATTTATTCACCCTAGATCAGTGGTATATACGTTTGTGTGTATATATCAGTGATCTGTTTGGAATTATGTACATGATATATGTCATATATATGTGATCACACATACATGTATGTGTATTTATCCCTCCGTATCCCTACAACACCCCATTTGTATGGTCCCCTTCTGCGTGTCTGCGACGTTGTTGTTGGTTGTTGTTTGTACCTGGGGAGCATGGTTAATTCAGTGTTGCTTTCAGTTTTTCCCTCCCAGAAATCTTCTGTAGGTTGGGCTTAAGCATCCCATGGATAAATCCAGTATATATCTGGATTTATCATATATACGTATGTGTATTCGCATATACATGATATATATGATTATATATATGTGTATATGTATGATTATATATATGTATATATGTATGTATGTATAATATATATATATATATTTGAAAGCTATTGCTCCAAAAGGTGGTTTTGACAAAACAACAAACAAACAAACAAAAACCTCTAGAGCTTCCCAAATACATACTTCCTTCACAGTCTTCCCCTAAATCCTGATTAGGGCTCAAGCATGGCATGGTTTTGCATCGCTAAGACTTCTGTCAGTATCCCTGTGACTGCTTACCCATCTACAAAATGATGCTCACCCTGGTTTTCACAGGTTTCACTGAATGCCAGAAACTATTTGCATGCTTTACGTTTATTGACTCCCTTAGCCCTAGAAAACGCCGTAAAGCAGACAGATGATTGCTCTTATTAAAGATGAGGACTGGAGTCTGAGAGTAAGTATGTGACTTCTGAGGTCAAACTGTAGCAAGTGCGGTGGGAAAAGGCCCAGTTGGTGAAGCGTCTGGACATCCTTAGGACCGAGTTCGGATCCCCAACACCCGTGTGAAAGCAGGACATGGTAGTGTGCCCCTGTAATCCTTCCCCTGGGGAGGAGAAGGTGGATCCCCAGAGCTCCTTGGCCAGCCAACCTAACCAAACTGGAGGTTCTAGGTTCACCGAGAGACTATGTCCAAAAAGTTTTTTTTTTTTTACAGAGTAGAGAACAGTTGAAGAAGACATCTTATGTCACCTCTGATCTCCACATATGTGCACACAAACACACTGTAACAAGTAACAGAGCAGGGCTGAACTCACAAAATCTTGCTTTCTGAAAAGGTTGTTAGGACTGCTTTCATCAAAGAACTGCTGAGAGAGTTAAATAAGATCCCAATGGAAAGGTCCTAGACTCAATAGGAAGTCACTGGGTTTTGCAGAAATATCCTGCCTAGATTTCTGCTTGGTGATTTTATTGTGCTTTGCACAGCAGCTTCTTATCACTGGCTATTTAGCTTTTCTTGCCTGTGTCATAGGCAAAGGCAGTGGGCCTTTGACATAAAGCACAGATATCCAGGAACCATTTCTTCACACACCACTCCTGGGTGTCCCTTTGGATAGCAAACATCACCCACCCTGTTACATTTTCAATGTCCTGTTTTCCAACTGCCCTTTAAAAGTCAGTTCAAAAATCCTTCCAGAAACAAGGTGAGTGAAAACGAACATACAAAGTCAGGTACTTTTCCAGCAAGAGTTGGTACCGGCAGCTCTCACTCTCATTGTGTGGCTGGCGGAAGGCGAGCCATGATGTGGTGAGTAAGCACTCTTCATGGAGGGAGGGAATCCAGGTAAGGAAAAGGATTTTCCCTCTGGCTGCTCTGCAAGTAGAGCCTTATGGGTATTCCTTTGCCTCACACATGTGCCCTTCAAAGGCATTGTGGGAGTAAACCCTGCCTCTGTCTCTGCTTCCTGATTTGTGATGTCAGCACCTGCTCTAATAGTCTACAAATCAGGTGGCTGCCAGGGATCTCCTGAACAGTTCTGCTGGCTGTCATGCTTTTCAGAGCCCCAAACCAGCGGGGAACCCTCTTCCTCAACCCTCTTCCTTCGTCTAGACCCCAGAGTCAAGCCTCTCTTTACAGATAAAGCTGTAATAAACATAGTTGAGCAAGTGTCCTTGTTGCATGGCAGAGCATTTTTGGGTATGTGCTCAGCAGTGGTATAGCTGGGTCTTGAGGTATGGCTATTCTCAGTTCTCTGAGAAAGCACCGGATTGATTTCCAAAGTGGTTGTAAAAGTTTGCACTCCCACCAGCAACAGAGGAGGGTTCCCCTTTCTCCACATCCTCTCCAGCATGTGTTGTCACTTGAGTTTTTGATCTTAGCCATTCTGATGGGTGTAAGATGATCCCAGAATAGTTTTGATTTTCATTTTCCTGATACTTAGGACATTGAGCATTTCTTCAACTGTTTCTCAGCCGTTCGAGATTCCTCTGTCGAGAATTCTCTCTTTAGCTCAGTACCCCATTTTCAAATTGGGTTATTAAGTTTTTCGGTGTTTAATTTTTTGAGTTTTTAAAATATATTTTGGATATTAGCCCTTTGTTGGATGTAGGGTTCATGATCTTCTCCCAGTGTGGAAACAATCTAGATGTTCCTCAACTCAATAATGGATAAAAAAATTGTGGTACATTTACACAATGGAATACTACTCAACTATTAAAAACAAGGAAGTCATGAAGTTTGCAGGCAAATGGATGGAGCTAAAAAAGATCATCCTGAGTGAGGTAGTCCAGAAACAGAAAGACACACATGATATAAGCTGATTTTAGCCATGTTGTACAAGATAAAAAATTCACTGACTCCACTCCCCCCAAAATAGGTAACAAGGAGGACCCAAGGGAGGATACTTAAATCTCACTCTGAAGGGGAAATAGAATAGACAGTGGAAGCAGTTGAAGAGAGGGAACAAGGTAGGAGAGGGAGCACAGAGAGAAATGAGGTGGTGATCAGACCTGGGAAGAGAGGGGTGAGAAAACAGGGCTTGCAAAGAGAAAAGAAACCGTGGACGGGGGCAGCTCTGTGACAAGCTGGAGACCTGCTACAGGGGAGGCTTCTGGGAGGATGTGGGGGTGACTGAGCTGAGACTCCTAGTAGCAGGGGTCATGGAGACTGAAGAGGACACCCTCTAACTAGACAGGGCTGCTAGTGGAGAGAAGGGAGCAACAACCCACCCACAAAACTTTGACCAAAAATTTACCCTGCCTCCAAGATATGCAGTGAATAATATAAAGCAGAGATGAGGATTGTCCCACTAAGGCCCAGCCTGAGACCCACCTCGTAGGCAGGAGTCAGCCTCTGGCACTATTAATGATATTGTGCTATGCTTGTAGATAGGAGCCTAATGTAGCTATCCTCTGAGAGGGTTAACCCTTCAGTGAATCAAAACAGATGCTGAGACTCACAACCAAAGGTGCATGAAGCTTAGAAATTCTTGTGGAAAGTGGGGGTCTGAAAGGACCTGAAGGGGACAAGAGCTCCACAAGAAGACCAAAAGAGCCAACTAACAAGAGCTCAGAAAGGCTGGTGGAGACTGAAACACCAACAAAGGACCATGTGTGGACTGGACTTATGCCCCCTACATAAATGTACACTATGGGCAGCTCTGTCTTCATGCGGTTTTCCTAGTAAGGGGAGGAGGGGCTGGCTCTGGCATGGACTCTGTTGCCTGCTTTTCAATCACTCTCCCAGCACAGGGGAAGAGGATGCACTTAGTCCTGATTCAACTTGGTGTGCTGAGGTGGGTTGGGGGAGTGGGGCTCCCCTTTTCTGAGGAGTAGGGGAGGGGAGAGAGGGGGACAGAGTAGAGAGGGTGGGACTTTGAAGAAAGGAGGGAGGGGCCTATGATGGGGTATAAAGTGAATAAATTAATTAAAAAAACTCTCTTTACTTCATATGCAGCCATACTTCTATTGTAGTCATTTGAGACTGAAAACCACAATGTCCATATCAGTTCTTCCCTGTAAATCAGATTGCTTCGGAGTGAGGTTTCAGAAAAGAGGACGGGAAACAATCAAGACTGTCTTGTGTTCTCTAACCGGTTGGAAGGGAGGCGGGCACTGAGTGATGGAGTGGTTAGTCATAGAGGGTAGGCAGCTACCTATGGCCACAGGGCATAGGAGCAGGAAGCCACTTGGTCAGGAGCTCTGGAACTTTAGCATCAAGTAGAAAAATCCAGAAAATCCAGGTTAGCCACCTAATTTGTAGCAAAGGTTTTTCAAAGAAGATAGGGGACAGTGCATAATAAATGAAAATTTAGAGTAGGGGGCATATTTAGGGCATGGTCCTCAGAACTAGAACTGCCCTCTTCCTCTTCCAAGGGCACTCAGGAGAATAGCTCCAGAATGACTGCATGAGACCCACTGAATTTAATAGGCAGAAGAAAGAGGTAATACATGCTTAATGCACGAGGGAGACCCATATTGTCAGAATTGATCTGGTCTTGTGACTTATAAATGCTGTTAGTGTTTTGGTGGATTTTAATGTAGGTAATAAGCTTGTTGATAGATAGATAAAATCAAGAAATTCTGGTGTGTACAACAGGTTGACTATGGGGAACAATAATGTATTGTAAATTTCTCAAAGCTAGAAGAAAGATGCTGAAAGATTTTTACCCCAGATAAATGATAAATACTTAAGGAGATAAACATGTTTAACTTGATTTAATGATACAATATGCATCAAAATATCACACAGAATCCTATTAATATGTATAATTTTTATGTTTACATGTATTGTTTAAAAATAAATATGCTAATTTGAAAACAAAACAATCTGCTTATAATGATTTGAGCCTGGAATTGAATTTCTTTATACAAATCAGCATGAAGTCTTTTGTACCAGATGCTGTGCATGAGTTGGATTTTTAAAATGTTTTCAAATATAAGGCTCTTCAAATATAAATAAGAAGTGTACAGTAACACATATCTTTGTATCATCACCCAGGTTTGACATGTGCCAACATTTTATCCATGCTTTGCTTAGCTATTTCTCTTTTTATAAAATAAAACTCCACCAGCTGGGGTAGGTGAGTCAACTGCCCAGCACATATGCTCTGCTTGAGTGCCTAGTGCTTTTTCCACTGCTTGGAATAATCCAGTGAATTTGGTGGGTCCTCACCACCTGTTTTCCTCTCTTTGCTTGAAATGCAATCTGTCTGCCAAAGCATCTTCATGGAATGTCTTGGTTAGGGTTTCCTTGCTGTGATGAAACATGACCAAAAACAACTTAGAAAAGGTTTATTTGACTTCCACTTCCACATCATAGCCCACCATTGAAGTAAATTGTATTTTTCTTTGATTACAAATATTAAGGAAAGCCCAGAAGCCAAATGGTCTAGGCAGCAGATGAGGGAAGATGCTTAATCCTCATTCAGAAGGGCAAACAGAATAGACATCAGAAGAGGGAGAAAACGGAACAGGACAGGAGCCTACTACAGAGGGCCTCTGAAGACTCTATCCAGCAGGGTATCAAAACAGATGCTGAAACTCATAGCCAAACTTTGGGAAGAGTGCAGGGAATCTTATAAGAGAAGGGGGAGATAGAAACACCTGGAGGAGACAGGAGCTCTACAAGGAGAGCAACAGAACCAAAAAATCTGGGCACAGGGGTCTTTTCTGAGACTGATACTCCAATTAAGGACCATGCATGGAGATAACCTGGAACCCCTGCTCAGATGTAGCCCATGGCAGCTCAGTGTCCAAGTGGGTACCCTAGTGAGAGGAACAGGGACTGTCTCTGACATGAACTCAGTGGCTGGTTCTTTGATCACCTCTCCCTGAAGGGGCAGGAAGCAGCCTTACCAGGCCACAGAGGAGGACAATGCAGCCAGTCCTGAGGAGACCTGATGGGCTAGGGTCAGATGGAAGGGGAGGAGGACCTCCCTTATCAGTGGACTGGGGGAGGGGCATGGGAAGAGAAGATGAAGGGAGGGTGGGGTTGGGAGGGAATGAGGGAGGGGGCTACAGCTGGGATACAAAGTGAATAAATGGTAATAAATAAATTTAAAAACATAGTTGTTGATGATTCCAGAAAGATTAAAGTGATACATGTCTGAAACAAGTTCAAAATAACGGCGCTGTCAAGTTTCCTGGAGCTGAGAGGCTCTCGCAGGTTGGAAGGGCCCATGGAACGTCTAAGACAATTAAAATACTTTTCAGATATAAAAGAAGCTGAATCACTTCAGAGATTTGAAACCAGTCACATACAAAGTATCAAAAACTAGAAGGACTCCAAATATTTTAAGAGACTCTGAAGGCTACAAGATGATGTTCTAAGTTCTTTAAATTTTATATCTTCTTCTAATTTTATTTCTTCTTCTGAGTGAGATTTAATCCTCCTCCCTTGAGCCCTCCTTCCTTTTTAGCTTCTTTGGTTCTGTGGATTATAACAAGGATATCCTGTACTTTGTGGCTAACATCCACTTATAAGGGAGTATATACCAGGTGTGTCTTTCTGGGTATGGGTAACCTCACTCAGGATATTTTTCTAGTTCCATTCATTTGCCTGCAAATATCATGAATTCCTTCTTTTTAATACCTGAGAAGTATTCCATTGTGTAGATGCATCGCATTTTCTTTATCCATTTTCAGTTGAAAGACATCTGGGTTAGTTCCAGTTTCTGGCTATTATGAATAAAGCTGCTATAAACATAGCTGAGCAAGTGTCCTTGTGGTATGGTGGAACATCTTTTGGGTATATGCACAGGAGTGGTATAGCTGGGTCTTGAGGTAGAGCTATTCCCAATTTTCTGAGAAAGTGCCAGATTGATTTCCAAAGGGGTTGTACAAGTTTGCACTCCAACCAGCATTGAAGGAATTTTCCCCTCACCAGCAAGTGCTATCACTTGAGTTTTTGCTCTCAGCCATTCTGACAGGTGTAAGACAGAATCTCAGAGTCATTTTGATTCACATTTCCCTGATGACTAATGATGAGCATTTCTTTAAGTGCTTCTTAACCATTCAAGATTCTTCTATTGAAAATATCCTGTTTAGAACTGTACCCCATTTTAACTGGATTATTTGGTTTGTTGATGTCTAGTTTTTTGAGTTCTTTATATATTTTACATAACAGCCCTCTGTTAGATGTAGAGTTGGTGAAGATCTTTTTCCATTCTGTAGGCTGCCATTTTGTTCTATTGATGTGTCCTTTGTCTTACAGAAGCTTTTCAGTTTCACAAAGTCCCATTTATTAGTTGTTGATCTTAGAGCTTGAGCTGTTGGTGTTCTGTTCTGGAATTTGTCTCCTGTGTTAATAAGTTCAGGGCTGATTCCCATTCCTAATATATTTAGTGTTCTTGGTTTTATGTTGAGGTCTTTGATCCACTTGGACTTGAGTTTTGTGCAGGATGATAAATATGGATCTATTTGTACTTTTCCGCATATAGACATCCAGTTAGACCAGAACCATTTGTTGAAGATGCTATCTTTACTCCATGGTTTTTGCTTCTTTGTAAAAAGAAAAAAATCAGGTGTTCATAGGTGTGTGGGTTTATTTCTGGGCCTTCAATTCGATTCCATTGATTGACCGATGTAGTACAGGATAATCATACTACAATTCACAGACCCAAAGAAGCTAAGTAACAAGGAGGGACCAAGGGAGAATGCTTGAATTTCACTCATAAGGGGTAATAGAATAGGCAGTGGAAGTAGTTAAAGACACAGAATGGGATAAAGAAGGAGTACTGAGGGAAACAAGGGTCTGGAAACAGGGTGGAGAACAGATGTGGTGAGAGTGGGGGCTTGAGGACAGAGGGCTTGCATAGAGAAGAGAAAGTGTGGGAGGAGGCATTCTGGGACAAGCTGGAAACCTACAAGAGGGTAGGTTCCAGGGAGGACATTCGGGTGACTAGCTGAGACCCCTAGTAGCAGGGGTCATGGAGACTGAAGAGGCCACCCTCTAACTAGACAAGACTCCTAGTGGGGGGAGGTGGAACACCAACATACCCATAAAAGCGGAAATTGGTGGGGGCATCTCTAGCATAGAGTAGGCTCCTGGGAGTCTATGGGAGGTGACCCTAGCTGAGACTCCTAGCAGCAGGGGTTAACGAGCCTGAAGTGGCTTCTTCCTGTAGCCTGGGCAGGACTTCCAGTGGATGGAGAGGGACACCAACCCACCTCCATCCAAAACTTTGAATCCAAAATTTGTCCTACTTACAAGAAGTGTAGGGATAAATGTGGAGTGGAGACTGAGGGAATGGCCAACCAATGACTAGCAGAACTTGAGACTCATCCCATGGGAGAGAGCCAACGCCTGACACTATTAATGATGCTCTGCTGTGCTTGCAAACAGGGACCTGGTATAACTGCCTTCTAAGAGGCTTCATCCAGCAGCTGATGAAAAAAGATGCAGAAATAGCTCCTATTGGAGGAGCTCTGGGAGTCTTGTGGAAGAGTGTAAGGAAGGATTGAGAAAGTCAGAGGGGTTAAGGACACCACTGAAGACCTACAGAACCGAGTAACCTGGGCCCATGGCGACTCACAGAGACTGAACCACCAACCAAAGAGTATACATGGGCTGGACCTAGGCCCCTACACATATGTAGCAGATGTGCAGCCTGGTTAGTATGTGGGTCCACTAACAATGGGAGTAGAGGCTGTCTTTAACTCTGTTGTGTACTTTTGGATCCCTTTCCCAGAGCTGGGCTGCCTTGTCTGGCCTCAGTGGGAGAGGATGCTCTCAGTCCTGCTGAGACTTGATGTGCCAGGGTGGCTTGGTACTCATGGCGGGGGGGGGCTTCCCATCTCTGAAAATAAGGGGAGGGGAAATGTGGAGAGGGAGGTGTGAGGATGGGGCTGGAAGGAGAGGAGGGAGGGGACTGAGATCAGGCCGTAAAGTGAATAAGTGAATAAATAAATAAATAAATAAATAAATAAATAAATAAATAAATAAGTGGAAATTTATATCTAAACCCATTTTTTAAGTATAAGGAGGGTCTGGTCTACAGATTTACTTTCTGAGGCAATTACTGGGCCTAGTTGTTTCATCTACTGCTAAAGATAAGGAGTGGAGGAAATTCCCTTAGATAACATAGTGAGGAGTTCCCTGGCTACCAGCAGCATAGGCAGCCTACAGAGTAGGGAAAGGATTTTTCAGGAAGACTCCAGGAAGAAAAATTAGACTGATAGATTATCTGACAGCTTTGACTGTGTGGAAAATTGAAGTGAAAAGCCCTTTACAAAGCTGTTCACAGATAATGGAAATACAGGCAACCCAAACCAAATGGAAAAAGAAAAGGTAATTAATTCCAGGGATACAGTGAGTAAGGAAGGAATAGAAGAGTAATATTTTACTTGACTCTTTGGACAACTTTATTCACTTAATCATGAAGGGGAAGAACTGAGCATCAGGGTAACTAGAAATGGAACTCCATGCACTCAAACTGAAAAGGTAGAATAGGGTAAATGTGTGGCAGCTGTTTCGAGTTGAATCTTTGACTCCAGAGCAGAGAGAAACAGAAATGGCATAAGGGAACTGGGAAGACAACTCGGCAAGCTAAGTGCTTGCTAAACAAGTGTGAGAACCTGAGTTTGGATCCCAGCACCCCTGTAAAAGCCAGGCAGGGCAGCCTGTGTCAGCAAGCCCAGAGCTTGTGGTGAGGAAGCAGATGGACCCCAGAGTTGGCTGGCTGGCAAGTCTATCTGAAATAGTGAGATCAGGGATCCTTAAGAGATCTTGTCTCCAAAAATGAGGTGGAGAGTGAGTGACAATGACAAAGAAATTCAGCATTGGTCACCAACCTCTATAAGCACACTCACAGGCACGTGTACCTGGAAACTCACATTTGCTTGCATGCAAACACATACATACACACAACTCTTTTTAAAATCATATATATGTACACACACGCACACACAGTAGAAACCAAAAGAAATTGCTACAGCAATTGAAGTTGTTGCCTTTGGGGAGTGGAAGATATAACTGAGAGGAACTGAGTCGGAGCATAGGACATCCGAACCAGCATGAAGGACACTGCTCCTTGACCCAGGAGTGTTGTGTCTTCTGCAGGGAGCTCTATGGCATTTCATAGTGAACCCTAGAGTTGCATGGACAAATCCTTGGACTCACACTGCTCCTAGGAAGGGGGTTTTACCTGTAGTGAGTTGGCAAGCCCACAGGGTACCACTGCAAGCTTGACACCAGCACTCTAGGATATGCAGGAATGCATAAAAGTTGGGCAGCATGGAGTTCGTTTTGATTCATCACTGTGAGTTTTCTAGGATAGTTCCCAGATGTCAAATTCTCATTTTTCTAAAGAAAGCCAGAGTCAATACTTTTAAGTGGTCTTAACATTTTTGAGGATTTTTGTGTTCTATAACATATTTTTTTTATCTCATTTGTTTCACTTTTTTTTTTTTTCTGGTGAATAATCTATTTGCTAGAAACTTGGGTTATAACAGATGGCATGAGATGAAAATGTTGCCTCTGCAATTTAAAATCCATTTTCTTTCATTCAGAAAGTTTATTCTTGAGATATCTGTATTTCAGTCTCTGCCTGTCAAAATGTGCTTGGGACTTGGGAAAGAAATGTGCCACTCACTCACAACTCTGAGTTTTAGGAGAAATTTCTTTCTTCTTCTTTTCATCTGGATTCCTCCAGATTGAGTCTCATGTCAGTAGGGTCCTTCAGAAAGCCACAGGTCTCAACTTGGTTAGGCAGCTTGGTCTGTTAAAAACCACCTAGGGCTAGACAATCCTGAGCTTAATAACAAAATCTATTCACCTTTTCTCCTACTGGGCTGCCTCATCAATAGGAAAGATGTGTCTGGTCTTACTGCAACTTGATATGCCAGAGCTGATTGATATCCATGGGAGGCCACAGATGGTGTTTATCTTAAATCTACCATGTGATGTGGTCCCTCTTTCTTTGAAGCTTTGCTTACTATTCAATACCATTCAATTCTGGATGATGGCTCACAGCTACTTATATATTGAAACACACTATGACATCCTTGTGTGCTAGAAGTAACATTCAATGGTTCCATGTAAAATTATTTCCTTCTGAAACTGAACCTCATATTTTTTGATATATCAATTGAGAAATTTTCTCTTAGGAAGTGAATTAACTTTGGAAAAATACCTGGATAAACACTTAAGATATATAAGATACCAAAAATGTAGGCTTCAGCTCGTAGCTGCTATCAGAAAAAGCATGAGGGGAAGACTGGGTTTGTCCTTATCTGGAGAGAAGACGTGATAAAGGAAAGAAAGATAGCAGGAAAAGGGCTCAGTCTCTGAGCAAGAACAGGTATGAGATAAACCTGTAGAGACAGTGCTCTCTGTCCATTATGGTGGGCATAAAAATGTTGGAGCCAGGATGGCCAGCATTTTTATGCCCGCCATAATGGATAGAGAGTCCAAGGAGGTTTGGAATTATTTTCCATCCCATGAAAAACCTGCACCTTTCTGTGAATTCTTTGTTTTAAATTAAAAAAAATCTTTTGGGTGAGAATTTGAGTGTGCAAACAGGTAAAAATCGCTGACATTTATGCTCAGGTTGGTTCACTATGGTGAGATGCAGGTGAGGGAAGGCTGTAAGGAGGGAGGAACGAGCCCAGGGATCCTCAGAATCAAATGGTTTTGATAGGAGTCAAAATCTAAAAGGCCAAAGAGGAAATTTTACCTGCATTTCCAGAGGCAGGAAGACTCTAAGTATGTCTGGGTTGAACTTCCCTGGAGCCTGTATAACAAGTAAAAGGCATCTGAATTTAAGCATCCTTTGACCAGGAAATTAGAACAAATTATCTCTTTAGGCTTTCACTGCTCATGCTTGGCGTGTTACTATGTGGGGAAAAGCCATGGTGGGAATGGATAGTGGGGTGCACTGGGAAAGACTACAGGGCTGAAATGTTTAATTCTCAAATTGTAGGTTCGAGGTCTGCACCTTTTGTGATGCTCAGATGGGAACATGCCGCCCCGAAGTCTAATGCTTCGCGGTTGCTGGGGTCAGACGCACTCCGAAAAGTGAGGTTTGATCCCACACATTTGCTGCATAACTACACATGAAAGGTGCTATGGGAAGGCTCTGGAAGTTGAGAACATGGGGAAGAAAGATATTTTTGTCAGAAAGACTGGACAAGTCACCAGGGAGACCAAGGACTCTGGCGAGTGATAGGGAGTCCACTTGACTGAGTATTAAGATCATATGTGAGATGGAGCAAAAAGGTGGATGGAAGCAGATTATGGAGAACTTGGCCAAAATATCTTAGGTTTAATTGCAGGAATGAGAGATCATTATTAGTTAAGGACAGGGGAGGGCGTCATTAGAATTGTTCATTATTTTGGTTATATTAAGCGTTTGGACTAATTACGCGACTGGCAGGACCCCACGTCAGGAAGAGCTTTGGACACCCTCCTTATGTAATTGTGACAATCAATGTGCCCAGGTCTTGTAACTGAACTCCCAATCCTAGTATTTCCACCTTCAAAGCAGGAGTGCACACCACACCCAAGCAGTAATTTAAAAAGTTCTTAACAACTTGCTCTCAAATTAGAAATATGGATCTTTCACAGAATAAGTTTATAGGCACCAGGAATGCTACAGCCGTGGATGAAAGAGAGGGGAGCTTTTGTGGTAGCATGGAAGGCTGTGTGCCAAGGGATACCAGATTCTCCATCTGTCTGGAGAAGCTGGTCATTCCTTCCACCTTCACTTTCTGTGCTTCAGTCCATGTGAAATGGATCCTAGGATTTTTTTTTTCATTTGTTTCTTGTATTTTGGATTTTAGATTTCCCCAGAATGGTAATCCTCTATCTTTCCTCTGATGGTTTCCAAACCGTGAAATCTGTTTTCAGTGTAGTTTGTCACTGCCACAGCAAAGCCACAATTTTGTGTACAGAATTGTGTAAGTCTTTCTCTTTGATCTCTGACATTATCAGACTGGCTCATTATCTGTTAGGGATTAATTCCAACAGGTAAATAGAAAAGCAATTGAATACAAGATGATCACTATATTGTGTAATGGAAAGGGATATTTACACAGGATGTGAAAGACATGAAAAAATCAGACAGGGTGGTCCAGAGGCTTGGGCAACGATACGTCAGGTACCAGGCACTGAGCTAGGTAGTTGCTGTGTATGTGTTAGAGCAGCAGACCACAAAACAGCATGGCATGCTTCTTGTTGTTATCACTTTGAAGTTGAGGATTTTGAGTTCAGTTAATGTAGCTCTTTCTTAAAATTAAGCAGCTTTTGAGAGACAGAATTTGGATTTATCATCATCATCTTCATTTATTCACCTTATGTTCTGATTATAGCCTCCTCCCTCCTCTTCTATTTCACTAGCACATCTAGTCATATCAGGACCAAGCACATCCTCTTCCACTGAGGCCAGGCAAATCAGCCCCACCAGGGGAAAGTGATCAAAATGCAGGCAACAGAGTCCCTGTCAGAGACAGCCCCCGCTTCCCTTTCTAGGGGACCCACAAGAAAACCAAGAAACCCATAGACTACATATGTGTAGGGGGGTTAGGTCGAGTCCTTACATGGTCCTTTGTTGGTATTTCAAACTCTACAAGCTCCCTGGGCCCAGGTTAGTTGGCTCTGTTGGTCTTTTTGTGGAGCTCCTGTTCCTTCCACACATGGTATGTGTTCACTTATAAGTGGATATTATCCGTACAGTATAGGATAACCATACTACAATCCACAGACCCAAAGAAGAGAAGTGACAAGGAGAACCCAAGGGGGGATGCTTAAATCTCAACAGAACAGGAAATAGGATAGACAGCAGAAATGGTAGGAGAGGGAGCTGGAGAGAAATGAGGGTGGAGATCAGACCTGGGGAGAGGAGGGTAGGGAGAACAGAAAGCTTTCAGAGAGAAGAGAAGCTGCGGGTGGCAGTGGGGCATCTCTGTGACAAGCTGAAGACCTAACACAGAGTTGGCTCCTGGGAGGATATGGGAGTTACTCTAGCTGAGACTCCTAGAAGCAGGGGTTATGGAAACTGAAGAGGCTACCTTCTAACCAGACAGGACTCCTAGTGGACCCAAAATTTACCCTGCCTACAAGATGTGCAGGGATAAAGACAGAACAGAGATTGAGGGATTGCCCAACCAATTCCTGGCCCAACCAGAGATCCACCTCATGGGAGAGAGCCAATGCCTAACACTATTAACAATATTCTGTGTTGGAGACAAGCCCTAAGAAATTTCTGACCTTTTCTCATTCCCCCCACCCTGCTGCACCTGGTTGACCAACATCCTGCTTGACAGTTGCAGAAAGGTGCTAACTGTACCATGACTTCCCGAGATAACTGCAAAGTGTTCCGAGCCCCGGGCCAAGAAGATTCTGTAACTTCCACCCTGCCCCTCCCTGAGTCCATAAACTCTAGAGTAAGACTTTCCAACCTGCCCTCCCTGAGTTTTCTACACTGTGCTCCTCCCTCGCCCCGCCTCTATCTAAGGTTGGCCTTAAAAGCCTGCTCCGGTTCAATAAAATTTGACTCTTGACAAGTGCACATTTGCTTGAGTCCGTTCTTCTCTCTCGCCCATTTTTCTTTCAGGCATGGTCCTCTTTGGAGACCCCACGAATTACTAGTCCCGCAGGCGGGTACAATTCTGCTATGCTTGCAGATGGAGGCCTAGCATAGCTGTCCTCTGAGAGGCTCGACCCAGCAGTGGATTGAAATAGATGCTGAGACTCACAGCCAAACATTGGGTGGAGAACAAGGAGTCTTGTAGAAGAGTGAGGGGAAAAACAGAATTTACATTTAAATCCTATGTTTATTTTTCTGATTCTAATCCCCACAATTGTTCTCCTGTTCCAAGATGAAGCTGATGAAGCCAAGACAGTAGAAAGTGACCTTAGACTATCTAACAAAACCCCCAGTGCCTATCACTAAAAGTCCTTGAGTTGTTGGTGAGGAAGTCCAAGAAATTCCCAAGATAATATAAGATATTTCTGTTACCCTACATTGCCTCTTGGAACTTGAAGATATGGCTCTCTTGCTGAAGAAATCACATACAGTGGACACAGGGCATGGAGGACTCAAACTGAAATGAACCTGAAATCCTCCTACCTGAGGATATCAGGTATCCTAAGGTAAGATATGAGGATATGAGAGTATCTGAAGGGGCTAAGGAAGCGGCCATTGGAGAAAAACAATTTATAGTCCTACCTAGATGTAAATGCTATGAGTCACAAAAATGACCAGTCTGGAAAGATATCTCAAATGGTGTGACAGTGACATTCGTATCTTGGAATTAACCAACAGCTATCTAATTGGATTTAAGGCCCACTCAACAGGAAGGAATTCATGCCTGGTACTGTAAACCTAACCAACTACTCATAGCTGGAGAAGTCATAGACAGTATGTAAGAGAACCTATAACTGCCATTTTCCTAAACCAATATAATTTTAACTGTATTCAATACCAATTCTTATAACCACATATAAATGTAGCTCTCATCAAAGAAGCTTCTTTTTGCATCACATGAAAACTGTTACAAAGATCTACATCTGGTCACAGTGCAGAGAGCAACTGATGGTGGGGCCCAACCCCAGTTGGTACTTCTACAATGCAACCCCCAAACCTAAGAATCACAGAATATTGTGAAAGATGGAATGTTGGTATAATGTTCTTTTAAAATGTATACGCCTTACCCTTGTTAATTCAAATGCTGATTTCCCCACCCCCAACTCTTTGGTTTCAATCCAGATATTGCATTGTGATACTCATTATAAGCATCCTGTCTCAACTCTTGTGTAAACAGGACAAAATAAAACAACTAGATACAATGTTGTGCAATGGGAGGAGCCAGAGGACAGGAAAGGGGTGGGAGGAGAAGGAGGAAAAGGAGCTAGGAGAGCAGAGCTGGAGGAGAGATCTTGGAGGATGTGGAGCATGAGCCAGACCTAAGATTTCACAAAAAGCAAGTATAATGTGGGAAACCTAATGTTAGGAAACTGAGGGCTTGGAGGTTTAGGAGGGAGTAAATATTGCCCAGCATTGTGTTCTAGGTTAACCAAAAACCCAGTCTCTGTGTGGTGATTTGTTTATACAGCTGCTGAGGATTAACAGTAGCAATACTAGAAGATAAAAAATAGTAAATATTAATAACCGCCTACAACAAATGGCGCCCAACTAATCTAAGTATCCACACCCTTTAAATCATACTTTATCATAATTTGGTGTGTGGGGGGGAATACGCTCCCAGTGATGCAAACCAAACTTAAAATCTAAAAACTCCCAGGTTAGTTACTGTCACTTTAAGAGAGGCTCTTAAACCAGCCCAGGAGCAAAAGACAGCCTCCCGTGGGCAGACCTGAGACTTCCATAACCAAACTGGCTGCTGCTGCTGCTGCTGCTGCAGTTTAACTAAGGAGTAAACAAGCATGGCTCTTTTATAATGTGGCTGGCTCAACTGGCTCAGCTCCACAGCCATGGCAGGAAAGAAAGGAACTGGAGGCAGACAAACCTCTAGACAAAGTTTGGCCTAAACTGCATGTAAAATAAAAAATTGCCATGGCAGAGGGTGTTTTAATCTCTTTTGGCTTCATTTTGGCTGTCATATTCATGGATCTGGTTGCAATATGTTTAATGGTATTGGTTCTTCTCCATGCCTTCTCCAAGAAACTTCAAGGAGAAGATGGGGAAAAAGCCAAGGATTGGGGTACTAAGTTACAGACAATAGTACTCATCCAAACAATTAGGTTAATAACGGCTAAAATTCAAAGCTCTCTGGCTGCAAGGTATTTGTCAGCTCTTTCTGGTAAGGGTCCACCAATTTACTGAAACATCAACTAAAATAACCAACTGGGCTTTGTTTGTTACAGCATAAATTGGCACAACTGACCCCAAACTTAAAATTTTCTTTTCTCTTTGCTGAGTTTCATTTAAAGGCTTTGAGTTACAAATATACTAATTTGAAACTATATATATCTGAACAAGTTGGTGAAGGCACATGCCTTTCTTCCCAACACAAAGTAAAAAGAAACAGGCAGGTCTCTGAGTTCTAGATCAAATTTATTCACATAATAAAAGCCAGGATGGCAACTTCTGTTATTTAGCACCTTACAGAGATAGTCTAAGATTCAAAATGATAAAATTTTCCTTAAGGTTACCATGTAAATTCTTTTTGCTTAATAACAGATGTTATGTCCTTACTGGTCTAAAGGTGGGATTCACATCATTTTTAGGTTTATGTAAAGAGATAATGTCACACTGCTCTGAAAACTGCCTTATCCTTTTAAACGTGTGTTGTATTTAGTTATTAATATTTACTATGGGTTTATCTTCTAGTAATGCTGCTGTTAATCCTCAGCAGCTGTATAACCAAATCACCACACAGAGACTGGGTTTTTAGTTAACCTAGAACACAATGCTGGGCAATATTTACTCCCTCCTAAACCTCCAAGCCCTCAGTTTCCTAACATTTAGATTTCCCACATTTTACTTGCTTTTTGTGAAATCTTAGGTCTGGTTCATGCTTTAAGTCCTCCAAGCTCTCTCCTCCCGCTCTGCTCTCCTCGTGCTCCCTCCTGGAGCTCCTCCTCCTTCTCGCCCCTTCCTGTTCTCTAGCTCCTCCCATCGCACAACATTGTATCTAGTTGCTTATTTGTGTCCTGTTTACACAAGAGTTGAGACAGGATGCTTGGAGCATCATCTTCAGCCTTCTTCTGCAGTAACTGTCGGCCTGTCTTTTTATTGTAGAGTTTCTGAGCCAGAGTAGAAACACCTCAGAACAATGGTTAATTTCCACGAGGAGTCTGAGGAAGAGGTGTGACCCTCACAAGCTATCCCACCTGCTGTCACAAACAAAAGGAGATGGACTTGCAAGTTCTCTGCCATTAGTAAAGGCCTGCTAAAAGCCATCTCTCCACCGAGATTTAAATATCAAAGCAGGCCACTGGAGTCACGGCTCCCGACAAACATGAGACATTTTCACAGGGGAAAACTGTTGGTCATGCTTAGTGTAAAAAAGACACAAGAGGCTTAAAGATGGCAAAGTACATGCCAACCTAGTTTAGTCCTAAAAACTCAAAAATTATATTCATATGTTTAAAAAACAAAACTGTCCATCCCATATCAAAAAGAGGGCAAGCCAAAGAATAGCCAAAACCAATGTAAAAATCCAGGTAAAAGATGCCTAGGATATACTTAACTTAAGCTAAGGGTAAGAAAGTTTATATGCTAATGCTAAGAGAGTTTATATAAAGTTTGGCTATAAAGGCATAACTGCCCATCCTGTATAAATAAGGGACAAGCCAAAAAATAGCCACAAACAATGTAAAACCCAGATAAAAGATGCCTAGGGAATGCTTACCAATGTAAAGCCCAGGTACAAGATGCCTAAGGTATGCTTAAATGCTAAAGGTAAGAGGGAGTTTAAATAAAGTTTGGCTATAAAGGCATAACTGCCCATTCTATACAAACAAGGGGATAGGACAAACAGCTACAATATATATAAAAATCTAGGACTAAACCTCAAAACAGGTACAAGATACCTACGGTGTGCTTATATTCTAAATTAAAAAGGAATTTATATAAAATTTACTTAAAACATGCGTTTTTCTATTGCTCAAGGCAACCAGCTTGTCTCTCTAATGGGAGGCTTCTCTAGGGAAATAGGTAGCAACTTGGCCTAATACAACAGGCACGCAAGAGCCCGAAAGATATTTTAATCTATCTAACCTTGTTTTGATGATAATGATTGTATGTTCAATAATAATGGTAACTTATATTGCTAATTCCTTTACATGGGAACAACTCTAAAACTGACTGAGACATAAAAATGTGTCTCCAGCCCAAAACTTCAACAATAAATCCTTAACTATAATATCCTCAAAATGTATTATGCTAACCTTTTAATTTGCATGGATAAAAATGGCTTACAGTTTGGTTTCATCCTGCACATCTCATACATTTATAATTTTAGAACTCTATAATGCTTGTGAGAAATTATATGTTTGTAGAACAAAAGAACTGGACACCAGAGATGCTGGATCAAACCTAACAGAATCATTCTTCAGCATGCTGAGACATTGACACATCTGTTCCAGCATCTTGCATGTTCCAGCATTCTGCTTGTTCCTGCCTCAACTGTTTCAATTTCAAGTTTCTCATCAAAGCCTGCTCCCAAAAGAACTTTGAAGAAAGCTACTAATTTAAACTGGTCCAGCATTTTAGACTGTTCCAAAAAGGACTTTTATTAAGCCTGAAATTTCTCAACATTCATATGTTATTGGACCACAAATGTTATTGCTTGCTTAATTAACCATTTTTATTTGGGCCCCCTACAGGATTTCTACATGTCCAAAATGTCAGCTAGAAGAAATCTATGAGAACGGTGTCCAATTTTCCTCAAAGGGGGTTGGGTATTTTTTTGGTTGTTTGCTATGGCTACAAAATTTTATTGTCATTAGGAGATGTTTATTATTAACGGTCTTATTCAAAGTAAAACAAGGAATATACAGGGATATTTTATAGAAATAGAAAAAAGGGTAGATTATTGAATCTACTCAACTTAAGGTTTTATTGTTATTCCCAAATAAGGTTAATTTTAACTGTGGTATAGGATTTTGCATATTGATGCAAAAATAAGTATTTTTAATACATTGGTATAAGCTTTAGTATATTGATAGAAAGTCAAGGTTACTTAATACTTTTAAACTACTATTAAAAGGTGGTTAGGATATTAGGTATGAAAGTTAATTAGTTATTTAACTCATAGTCATGTCAGACACTAGTCTAATTTATCACAGAAGTATACATCATAGGTTTAACAGATAGATATGATTTTGTATACAAAGCGATTACATAAAGATAGGTAGTCTTCACAAACGAGAGACCTACATAATATGGCATTTAAAATGTTCTTATTATTTTAAAGATTCTTTGACAATGAGACAAATCATTTCCCGGCAGCACCCCGGGGAAAGCACTACCTGAAAGAAGATAATGAGCATCGAAGAACCTCCATATGGAGATGGCTTTAAATGTGGCAAACAAGCCACTTGGGTAAAGAAAATACCCTCACTTCACAACAGACAGATTCTGCCTAAAGTGGGCAAGCTTAAATGCAGGATAAGTTGACTGCAGAACTCTTCCAAGGCAGGGTAAGCAAGTCCTAAATAGTTCCTGCTTCGTGTATATGTCTGTGAAAATATTCAGAGCCAGAAGGCTGAAGATGATGCTCCGACGTTATAGAGAGTTATGGGTGACTGTTCAGCAGCAAACTGTCTCTGTCAATTTTTATTTTTTGGAAGCTTCTAACATGCACTTCCTATTTACTCTCATAACTAATTTTATTCCTTCTCAAGTCTCTGATGGGGTTGAAGACCAAATAGTTACAGTACCACATTTAAGATTAAGTTGTTTAGAAGTTAAGAAATCTTTTCATATAGGTAATACCAATAAGGATAAAAGTTAATTTAGGTATAGAACTTTAAACTTGTCAAGATAGATACGATAATCAGATACTTTCTCCTAAGATACCCTCTCCATGTGCTAAATACACATGGACTAGACATTGCACATGTAGATTTTACCTAACAGTTTTCATAATTATTATTGTATTGAAAGAAAAGGAGCCTTTTATTGGACTTAAAGGGGGAAATGTTGGTATAATGTTCTTTTAAAATGTATACGCCTTACCCTTGTTAATTCAAATGCTGATTTCCCCACCCCCAACTCTTTGGTTTCAATCCAGATATTGCATTGTGATACTCATTATAAGCATCCTGTCTCAACTCTTGTGTAAACAGGACAAAATAAAACAACTAGATACAATGTTGTGCAATGGGAGGAGCCAGAGGACAGGAAAGGGGTGGGAGGAGAAGGAGGAAAAGGAGCTAGGAGAGCAGAGCTGGAAGAGAGATCTTGGAGGACGTGGAGCATGAGCCAGACCTAAGATTTCACAAAAAGCAAGTATAATGTGGGAAATCTAAATGTTAGGAAACTGAGGGCTTGGAGGTTTAGGAGGGAGTAAATATTGCCCAGCATTGTGTTCTAGGTTAACCAAAAACCCAGTCTCTGTGTGGTGATTTGGTTATACAGCTGCTGAGGATTAACAGCAGCATTACTAGAAGATAAACCCATAGTAAATATTAATAACTTCCTACAACAATGGAATAAAAGATTGTGAGAGCCAAAGGACCAGGACTTCCACAGAGACCTCCAGATGTCATAATGGGAGTTGGGGACTTATACTGGTGAAATTTCAATGGCTAAACAAGACCAGAATAATGAAAACACCAGTCAACATGCCAAAGTGGATGGAGGAAATTACAAGGTTTCAGCCCTAGATGAAGAGCTAGAGGAAACTAGTGGATGCTAAGAGAGGGAGAATCGCTTTTCTCTGGAGATGATAAATTATCCAATCTCAAGTGATCAGCCTGTATACGTGTACTACAATCAATGTTAAATATGTAAATAGTGTGTGTGTGTGTGTATGTGTGTAACAACAATAACTAGAGAGTAAAGGGCCATGAGGGAAGAGATGGAGGAGGGAGAAATGATGTAAATACAATACTAGTGTAGAAATTCTTAAACATTATTAAATAAAAAAGGATAAGAACATAGAAGACTAGGCCTTTAAGGGCTCACAGGGCCCTTGACCACCATCCAATTTATTTGCATGAAAAATTCATGCATATTCACCTGGATCAAGTGTCCAAGATTACACAAAGAATTGGTAATGGGAGCTTGAATGTTATATGCAGGAGTCTGAAGCATCACAGAAACTATTTTTAGAAATATAATATCATATTTTATTCTTCATCATCTATTCTTCATATGCATTGTTTGTAGCAATAGCTTATAGCTAATCTCAAAGCAAGGCAGAGCTACACTTCTTCCTAGGCATTCCTTTTTCACTCCACTACAGAATCTCAACACCCTGTGTATTATCTGTCCTTTACTTTATTAATTCCACTGAGCATTTCCGCTTATAAATTTCAGTAAGTGGCTTTCATGTATTTGGGAACCACCAATAATGCAAAGCCTGAGGCCCTTGTTCTCATGTTATATACGTAAGGAACTCCTGCGACCCTCCATGTTTTTCAGAATTTAGAAAATAATGACTTAGTTTTCCCTTCAGACCTCAGTTTAAATCACTGACTCCTAATCTGCTCTTCCGTGGATTTGTCTACATATACTCATCATTCGAATTATATACATATTATATTATATTATATTATATTATATTATATTATATTATATTATATTATATTACATTACATTATATTTTGTTATGTTATGTTATGTTATATTATATTATATTATATTATATTATATTATATTATATTATATTATATTATATTATATTATATTATTATATATAATAAGAATATACAATTTATTAAGTGCTAGTCTAGTGGTGAAACTATTAACTCCATTTTCTGAATTCTGTTTTGTTTGTTTTTGCTCACAATTCAACTTTCTATTTAAGTATATCCTTCATTTAAGTAAGTAAACGTAATGGCTTGGTACAGTGTTATGACTAGTATACTCACGATACCCTGGGGGAAGAACTAAAGAAGTTTGTGCAAGCATGCATATGCTTTAAAGTGTGATCAGACATTAGAATTCAAGCAAACCTGTGCTTCTCATATCTTAGGGATGGGTATTTGGTAATTTTGAAGTAACTTGATTATGCTTTCACAGTGGCCCCTTGCATTCAGGTGGTTAACTTTCTGTGTATTAAAATATCATTTCTGCTGGCTAGGGAATTTTGTTGTCTAATAATAGATCTTTGGAAATCCAGGAGAATACCAGCTCACTGACTGAGAACCTCTGAGGTACTTCTCTGCTCTGGATCACTTGGAATCAATGGTTGGAAAAGCCAGTGTTGAAAAACAAAGCCTGAGCGTAGTTGACATGTGACACAGCCCAGCATCTCTATTGTCCTATGATAGAGTGGTCTGTACAGAGTGAGCAGTAAGCCGAGCTCCAGATCCCAGTAAGTGACACATCTGCAGAACATGTGACACGACTACATGTCACCTCCCACGTTAAGCTACCAGTTCTAGGACTAGACCATGGAAGGCCATGGATCCTGTCTACTACCCCACCCCAAGGCACAGGTCATAGGCATAGAACTAATATCTAGACCCAAGAGGCAATTTTAATAAATCTGTACTTGCTATCTAGAGTCTTGCTATGAAGATGACTACTACCCAAGAACAGTGGATCTTGGCAAGAATCATCACTCAGTTAGATTCTTTAGGTGGCCAGATCCTACTAAGAAATACAGAGTATAAAAATTTAACTTCTACAAATGAAACTCAAGCCCTATTTCTTACGACTGAATGTAAGTGTAATGGTGTCGCCATTGTGTCAATGCTAGGCTGCTTTTACCCCCCAGTAACCTTTGGTTCTCATGCCGGCCCCTGCAACCAGGAAAGGCTGATATTATTTTATTTTAAGGATTTTGAATGTTCTAGAGTTGTCTAGTGATGTTCCCAAGATTTGGCCACTAGACAAAGCAAAGGTACTTTTGATTTTCTCCTTTGCTTCCATCCAGGAAGAACCATCTTTTCCCAACCTGCAGACCATCATTTTGTTCTATTGATAGTGTCCATTGCTTTATAGAAGCTTTTCAGTTTCAAGAGGTCCCAAGTATTAACTGTAGATCTTAGAGCCTGAGCTGGTGGTGTTCTGTTCAGGAAGTTGTCTCCTGTGCCAATGAGGTCAAGGCTCTTCCCCACTTTCTCCTCTAGCAGGTTTAGTGTATCTGGTTTTATGTTGAGGTATTTCATCCACTTGGACTTGAGTTTTGTGCAGAGAGCTAAATACAGATCTATTTGCATTTTTCTACATGCAGATATTCAGTTAAGCCAATTTGTTGAAGGTGCTGTCTTTTTTCCATTGTATGTTTTTGGCTTCTTTGTCAAAAATCAGGTATGCATAGGGGTACAGTTTATTTCTGGGTCTTCAATTCAATTCCAGATCAACCAGCCTATTTCTACCAATAGCGATCACATGAAAACAAATTCCCTTGGTCTATAATAGCCCTCTAACATCAAGTTCTTGGCTGCAGGTGCCCAGCCAGTACCTTGTTCTTATCCTCTGAGGCAAAGCAGCCTGATTAGTCAGCAGTTTGATTCATGTGTGCATCAATAATACATACCCTTACTGCAAAGCAAAATGGGAAATAAATAGCAGCTCCTTGCCTGATCTGGTGTCATGTTGCTTTAGATAGAATTCTAAGTGGAAATTCAGATGGCTTTTGGAACAATGGAAACATTTAGGTCTCTGAGCTGAGAATGCAGGTAAAATCCAAGCAGGGTGCCACAGGAGGACAGCAGCGAGCAGCCAGGCATTCCCACCTCCTTCTGGTCTCCTATCTGGAAATGTCGAGTGGTTTTTCTGGCTCACTCTGTGGACTCTAGTGTTCTCTCTTCCTACGTTGTCAGTGGAAAAAGGAGGCAGTGTGACTGTCCTGTTTGCTTTCTTAAAAATAATAAAAAAATGTAACTGTCTTTATAAAATCAGATATCGCTCACCTTCTGAGGACGCTAGGCAGCTCCCACCCCTCACCCAACTTTGCCTGGAACTAGAACTTAACCTTATTTGGAAACAGTGTCTGTAGATATAAGTACTGATAATTCTAATGAGTCTTCTTGGGGGTAGTTGAGTCTGATGCAGACTAGCCTTCCTAGGAGGTAAGACTTGTATACAGGGACACCAGGGCAAGGTTATGTAATATTGAAATTAGAGGTGATCTGAAGTGGGGAGAGCTGGGGCAGTGCTTGTCAGTGTTGTGGAACTCTGTCCTCCAGCCACAACATAGCCATTGCTATCTTGAACTCACAGTAGCTTGAGACCAACACAAAGTTGGATCCATTACATTCTCTCATGGAGACTAGAGAAGGATCAGGAGGCAATACGCTGGGGTAAGGCCCTGCCCTTCCCTCAGAATATATGAGTGATAATGGTTTCTGGGAAGGAAAAGACGTTTTCTTTCATTTTTCTATTTGTAAAGTGACAAAATAAGAACATTTACTGCACAAAACAAGGAAGACATCAGTACTGACATATCACACAGCTCTAGCCATTGTTTTTGCTACAGGTGCCACATGAGCCACCCAGTGTGGAGTCCTTGACATCTGCCAGCCATCTTTGCCAGAGGCATACCTATAAGCAATCAAATATACCCAGAAGTGCCCTGTCCATGAAACCCAAACAAGAAGATCTTATCTGTGTCTGGACCTTCAGATTGAAGAGCAAAGAAACAAGTAACTAAATGGCTGTTGGCTTGAAAGTACAAGGTACTTGCTGCTTATTGTCCCCCCAGCATCAGCCAGAACTCGGTAAGAACTCTTTAGTAACAAAATATACACTTGTGTTTTGAAAATTTCTTTTAGACTTATTTTGTGGTTTTCTGTATATGAGTGTTTTATCTGTGTGTATATGTGTATAGCACAAACATCAGAAGAAGGCTTCAGATTTCCTGGGACTGCAGTTACAGATGGTTGAGAGCCACCATGTGGGTGCTGGGAATTAAACCCAGGTCCTCTGGAAGAGCAGTCAGTGTCCTTAACTGCTGAGCCAACTCTCCAGCACCACAGGCTCATTTTTAGAACACAATCTTTAGAACTTTGAGAAGGAAGAGAGAATTATTATGAAGAACTGCTAGAAGCCTGTTCAGGGTCTATACTTGTTGATTTTAATTTCGCTAATAGCCTATAAAAGCACCATGGGTCCCTGTCACATACGTGTCACTAAATATACCCATAACCTAATAAACAATGCTCTCCTCCCTCCCCCGCCGTGTGATTTTTATAAATAGCAAAATCTTTTAAAATGACAAATTAGCCTTTAGGTTCTTTCATAGAAGCAGTAACCTCCAGGTTAGTTTTGAAGGAAGGAGGCAGAAACTCTGCTAACTCCAGTGTCTTCATGGACTTGGTGGTCCCTTTTTATTAAGTTTTAACAGAAAGGAAATTCCAGTAACACCTTATGTGGTTTATTTCACTTTGTAACCCAAAGGAACATTCTCTCATCCAGGTTTCTAGCAATCTAGAGCAAACAGAACTGGGCTTGTTCTGTGACACCCTGAGTCCCCACCACATGGTCAGGAACAAGTAATTGTCCTTCTGCTTGGCATCTTTGTTCCTGCTTGCCTTTCCTCTGGTGCCGTGACCACAGTCATGTTGACACTTGGCTAATTGCTGTTGTTGATTACTACCTCTTACTACTGCTGTTGATGCATGGGAATGTGAGGCTCAGAAAATGTCATGTCTGGGGGTGGAGAACGATTCTGGTAAGAGTCAAGACAACCAGTTGGTTCCAGGGAGGGGCATGTTCTTGGTGGTGGTCTTATTTATTTTTGAATGTCACTATGGAGTGCTGGTC
Organism: Psammomys obesus; assembly: GCF_907164565.1. Classification (NCBI taxonomy): domain Eukaryota; kingdom Metazoa; phylum Chordata; class Mammalia; order Rodentia; family Muridae; genus Psammomys; species Psammomys obesus. Next base: position 2,535,743 of record NW_026596463.1, on the reverse strand, counting down.
ATTGTCTGTGCACAGGCATCCCGTCTGGGAGGACTACTCTCCTCCTCTGGAAGCCTGCCAATGCCTTCTGGTCCAGTATTAGCTGTTCGCAGAGAGAAAGCTTTTTAGGTCAGTTCCGGCTCAGCTTCTGGGAGTTCCGGCTCAGCTTCAGGGAGTTCCGGCTCAGCTTCTGGGAGTTCCGGCTCAGCTTCTGGGAGTTCCGGCTCAGCTTCTGGGAGTTCCGGCTCAGCTTCAGGGAGTTCCAACTCAGCTTCTGGGTGTTGTGTCTGAAGAACACGGTCTTCAGCAATAGGGAGGCGACCAAGGGCGGTAACAGTAGGCTGCATGTTTTGGCAGTCTCTTGGACAATGTTAACCAACAACTCAAAAGGGGGCTTCTCATGTCTTCTCTCAGGGTTCTTGTTGGGTGGTGGTCTTTGGCTTGTGGAGGAAGCATCGTTATCTCAGATGAGAAAATTTTATTTAGATGTGTATTTATGCACAGGCTTAAGTGTATTATATTTTAAAGGCAAAGCATTAATCATATGATTCCTTACGACCTTTTCAGACATCCTTAATCTTACAGTATCTACCTCTCTCCTTCTCCATGTGCCTCCCTCTTCCTCCCTAGAGCCTTGCTTAGACCTTTAGCTTTGACCGTGTTTTTCTTCCAAGTCTGAGATACTATTAATTATGCAAAGCAATTAATATATTTTTATATCTTTCTTAACTTACCAAAATAACAGACTTTTTTTAGTTACTTTTCTATGGCTGTGGTAAAATGATGACTAAGGCAACTTACAGAAGAGAGGGATGATAGCCCGTGATGGCAACAAGCAGGCAGCAGGTGGCTGGAGCAGCAGCTTAGAGCTTACATCTTAAACTGCAGCAGGAAGCAGAGATGGCACACTAGGAATGGTATAAGTCTTTTGGGACCTCCAAAGACATAATCTCTCCAACAAGGCCTAACCATTTAAAGTTCAACAAACAGGGCTGCCAGCAGGGGTCCAATTACTCAAATGATGGAAATTTATGGGTAGCATATCATTCAAACTACCACACACACACACACACACACACACACACACACACACATATGAACACACACACAGCCTTAGTTTGTTCCTTATTGTTGTGATAAAGGCTATGAACAAAAGCAATGTGGGGAGGTAAGGGTTTTATTTGGTTTATATGCTCTGATGATACTCCATCACTGAGAGAAGCCCAAGGCAGGAACCCAAGCAGGCCAGGAACCCAGAGGCAGGAGCTGAGGCAGCGGCCATGGAGAAATGCCACTTCCCATGACTTGCTCAGTTTGCTCCCTTATCGACCCAGGACTATCTGCCCAGTTGGTGGTACCATCCATGGTGAGCTGAGCCTTTCTTCACTAATCAGGAAAATGCCCACAAGCATGCCTACAGGCCAATCTCAAGAAAGCATTTTCTCAACTGAGGTTCCGTTTTCCAGATGATCCAAACTTGTGTCAATTTGAAAACAACAACAGCAACAAAAACAAAAACACCTAACCAGACTCCCAAAGTATCAAACTTTCACCCAAGAAACTAAAATAACAAGGAGTTAGGATGACTCCACTAGAAACATAATCGCTGCATCTAACTGATGTGGTTTGCCCTGTCAGCCAGCTCTTCAACAAACAGTAGGATTCTGTTTGTACATCAGTGCATTCCCAGATGAGGACTTCCTAATATGCTGATGTCACAGAGCAGGCACCCTATAAGTATTTATGCAACAAGTGAATCAGTATGCACAACAGGTACAACAAATATTCCCTCAATTCCATCTTTCTCTTATATTTAAACTTTTGTATCTCCATATTAAAAGAGAAATATGTACCTGAGCCTTAGTTGTGGGAAGAAAAGCCCAGAATGTGAAAATGTTTGCACAAGCATAGCCAGCTGGGAAGTGAAATATGACCAGCTACGATCTTTTTGTCCTTCACATAGTTTTTGTTGCTCTTGATGATTTCTTTATTTAGGTTTTTTTTTTTAATATAATTTGATTTTCTCAGGTATTTTCTCACAGAAAAGCTGACTAACACAGATGCATCTTTTTTTATATATACTTTATGAACCTATATTGAAACATTATGATCAAGCAAATCCCATGGTTTACTCTTGGGTTACTTTTGACTAAACCCAACTTCCTCCCCCAGAATGTCATATAATTAAAATCATATTCAGATTGGCTTTGTTCCTTTAGTAATAAGCATTATGTGTCCCCTCTGTTGTTCCATGACTTGATAGCTCAGATATGTTGGCACTGAATACGAATCTGCTGTTTGAACATACCACAGATTATTTATCCACTGACCCACTAAAGGGTGCTCTGGTTGTTCCAGGTATTGGAGACAGAAAGCACAGTTTCATACAGACATAGGTTTTCAACTCATTTGAGTTGAGAACTCATGGGTTCCCTTTCATCAAGGAGCTCAATTACTGGTTTATACAGTAAAGATATGGTGAGTTTTGTGAGAAACTACTAAACTGCCTTTCATTTTCCTCCAACAGTGAAAGAATGTTCCTGCTGCTCTGCATCCTCTCCTGCAGTTGACCAGTGTTTTCTGTAGGTATGTGGTGCTATCTCATTGTATTAATTTGCATTTTCCCGATGATATAAAATGTTCATTTACATACCTGCCGTGTGTGTATCTTCCTTGATGAGGTATCTTTTTAGTTCCGGTGTGGATTTTTCATCAGATAGCTCATTTTTCTTATCATTATGGATGAAATGTTTGTGTTCCCCTAAAGTGTTGTTGTTGAATTCCAGTCTCTGATGTGATGGTGTTTGGTTGTGGGACCTTTGAAAGGTGGTTGGACCATGGGATCACCTTTTGAATGACACTGCTACTTTTATAAGAGAGCCCAGAGAGCACCTTAGGCACCTTTGGAAAATATTTATTCCCAGTCCATGACCCGTCTTTTCATTCTCTTGACGGTATTTTGTGGATCACAAGCTTTTAAAGTCCAGATTGCTAATTGCTTTATGGGTCACTTCTACACTGTTGTGTCTGAAAAGTCAACCCACTTGATATGTTTAAAAAAAAAAAAACTTTACTCTTTGAGGTGGAGAGGGAAGAAAAAATCCTTATTATTATTATTATTATTATTGTTGTTGTTGTTGTTGTTGTTATTGTTATTATGGCACCTTTGGTAATAGTAATGAAACAGAAGTAAGGAAGCAGACTGAAATAGGTAGTTAGGATTTTCCATAGAAAATTCTACATAATCAGTTCAGGATAAAGTGCAATATGATTTGCTTTAGCCCCATAGATTTTGTTCTGTACTCCAAGGTTACATTATCAAAGTGAAAGATCAAGCCAATTTGGTTGGAAAAAACTCCAAATTGGCCCAATTCTCTTTCTATTATGGTGGGAAAATACATTTAACTTAGATTCAGTGGAACTCCTGAAAGCAAGAATCCCAGAACAGCACGGTCCATAGTGCAGCCAGTCAGTCTGGTTATTATTTGAGGCACACGGGAACACATCAAGTAAGGCTTGGAACAGCTTAGAGGCATATTCTAGTAATGTATCACAGATGATTGTATCCTGACCAGCGAGGTAAAGATTTGGCCTCGGCTGAGGCATCAAGATCTCGTCCAGGGAGTAGAATATAAATGAAGAGTCTCTAGAAATTAACTACAGTTGATTTGTGTGTGTGTGTTTAATGTGTGTTTGTGCACATGTACAGGTCACATGCATGTGTGTGTGTTCGTGTGGAGGTCAGAGGACCACCTCAGGTGTCATTCCACAAGAATGCCATCTGTTAGGTTTTAAGACAGGGTCTCTCATTGGGCTGGAGCTTACCCACTATTTTAAGCAAGCTGGCTAGTGAGCTCAAGGGATCTGCCTCCAGCTTCCAAGTTTTGAGCTTACAAATATGTGCTATCACGCCTGGTTTTCAAGCTCCATTTGTAATCATTTCAGTGGAACACCAAAGCCTTGGTAGAGATGGCTGCCTGTTTTTTTCAGCTGGCTGTATTAGCACACCATTAACCCCCAGACAGTGCATCCTGTGCTCATTTACTATTGTAACAAGTTTCAGCACAAATCTGGCCACATAGTTAAACCTTTCGAAAAATTTATTTAATGAATGAGCAAATGACACCTTAAGTAGCTAATCCTAGGTCACAAAGCCAATCATTTACGGAGCTAGCTTGTGTTACTCAAGAGAAGGGCACTTTTTGTCAGTTTCCTCCAAACAGCAACACTGTGATAAACACACTCATTCCCAGCAAATCTTTCTCAGTGGCTCTAGAAGAAACACAAGTTCAGCCTTTATGTTCTTTTTTGCTAATACATTATGTAATTTGCAGGCAATTAAACAAAGTAGTGGCATGCACATTGTCATTTCAATGTCACGCACTTTGCTGTGACTTTTTAATGTAAGCACGTGTTTCATCCTGGTGAAAACAGGAATTGGGGGAGAGGTGGGGACATATTCTGTTTTAGGAATAAAAGGAAGTACTTGCTCAGCCTGTAACATTTGGCACAGAGTAACCCTCCTGGGCTTACTATCCAGAGAGGCTCCTGCCTTTGAGTAGATAGGAAGCTACTGTCTGCCTATCAGCTAACATCACTCACCACCCAGAGCACTATTGGATCAAGACCTTCCCCCGCCCCCTCCCTGGTCTTGAACTCTCCATGTAGATGAGGATAATCTTGAACTAGCTGCCCTCCTGCCTCCACCTCCCAAGTGCTGAGGCTATAAGTATTATCCGCTGTGCCTATCTCAGGACTCACATGTGATGGGATTTGAGGTGGTTGGGATGGCCGAGAGGCGTGTGAGGAGGAGAGCAGTTCTGAAATTAAAAAGGCACAACTCAGATACAGATACATCTTGGTCATCCAGGGACTCCAAGAGCTCAGGCTGTGTTTGTAATTCAAGGACTAGCACTAGGCTAATCAAGTTTTCATGGGGGCGTGCAGGGGAACTTCTTCCTTATTATTTTATATGTTGTTCTCACTTAAAATTTAATACTCACTTGTTTTATAAACAAGGAAGATTCCTTTTTCAAATGGCAAAACTGAAGAAAACATGGGCTATGAGACTGGATAGTCTGAGAATGGAATTGAATCTACCTGTTTTCAGGGTTACAGTTTCCCATTCCCCCAGGACCCAGGACCCTCCGAGAAGCAGATGAACTGTTAGTTTCTATCAAGTATTGCATTTGCTTTCATTCTTTTTTTGCCTTGACATGCACCCAAGTCATAGACAATAAGAGTTTGGATGAATCATCAAACACTGAAGCACTAACCTCTGAATTTCTTTGAATTTCAAGTTGAATGAGCCCTGTCTGTTTTGATCTCATTTCAACCATGGCTGATAGAAAATAGTAACTTTCACTTTTCTCAAAGTTATGTGTAATTTAGGAAATTTAGGAAAAGAATTAAAAGCTAGTGAGCAGAGATAGAAACTCTACTCAGAAGCCTACTCAAACTCATATCTAATCCAACATTTGCATCTGTATAATAGATGTTTCTTTTGGTGCTATTTCAGTTTATTTCAATAAGCAACAATGGTTAAGAAAAAATCATGGCATACAGTTGATATTAAAAGAACCAATGAGCTTTGCCACTAATCTCAGCACTTTTATTTACTTCAAAGAATGATACCAATTATTAAGCACATACTTTCCCCCCATTTTTGTTTCCGGGTTGGTGCCAGAGTTTTCTTGGCTTGTAGTGGGATAGGCTGAATAGACAATCTCCCCTTTTCATCTGCATATTCTATGGGTCTAGTGATTCTGAATCCAAGTCACTTGAATAATGATGGTATCATTCTGTTCCTGATGAACACAATAATATAATCAGATACTGTCAAAAATAAGAAAAGGAAAAAAAAAAGAAAGAAAGAAAACTTATGTGAACCAGAGTGCTGCATGAGACCAGCCGTCGCTACCGAGCTCGGGCTCACTGGGCCAAGAGTCTTTGGTAAATGAACCTCGTAGTTGAGTAGTCATAATGTACAATATAGTAATAAACTAACTATCTGAAAAACTCTCTATTATTGAATGAGACACTCCCCTCTCATGCAAACTAGACCAGAAGAAGTTTGGGAAACTGTGTGATAAGAGGGAGTGGGTGAAAAAGAACCGTTTCTCAGCTAGGGTTCAAATGGTCACTTGGGAAATTTATAGTTTGAAAGGAATCTAGGATTTCAAAAGCTCAAAATTTTAAGGACTGAGCAAATGAAAGTATGCACACTAAAACTCAGTATATTTGGAGGAATACACAGTATCAGGAGATCATGTTGTCCCCTTGGAGAAGAGCTGTGAATTCTGAGATTAGGGGAGACCCAGAGAGCTATCAGGTGCTGTGTTTTGTTTGGCTGCCTCTGTCAAAGGTCATGTGTTGGAAGCTTAACCCCAAAAGGAATGTGTTGGGCACCTCACATTTGTAATGGCTTCCGAATTGTCAGCCATTACATTTCTGCTCCTTATCATTTGCCCAGCTGTATTCCTGCTATAGCAGCAAAAAACAGATTAAGAAAGGAAGGCAGACAGACACCCAAGAGAAGCTAAACTCAGGATGAGAGATCAGAAGTGCGCATGCCCCATGCCATATATATTTTCAAATGTAGGTAAGATCTGTTCTTTGCTTTCTAATTGAAGCCAGACCTGGTGTCAAGCATCTGGAAACTTATCGACACGCAATATGTCTGGGAAACAATAGAAGAGAGAAATCAGCTGGATGAAGTATGATCTGAGAGCCTGCGGAGATGCTGTAACTGTCAGCAGCACTCATGGAGCATCAGAACACACTATTTCTACTGTGGACATGACACCAAAGTCAGAGGGCCTGGAGAGAGGCTTGAGGGTCAGCAGTGACAAAGCAGGCCAGACACCAGCCTGGACGTTAGAACCAAACAGAAGAATGCAGTGAGGAATACTGGCATGGAGGGTGATCCCATAGACGTGGCCGTGGCTCTGTCTTTACACCATCTTGCCCCACTCCAGAACCTAGTGTGGCTGTCACTCTCCTGGGCAGCTCTCCTCCAGAATTCACATGCAGCCTAACAGCAAAGAAGGAAATGTATAAAACCTCCACACACACACACAATTTACTGTGGATTGAATTTTCTATTTGCGAAACGGGTTCGAACTAAAAAGAACATGTTCTTGGTTATTGGAAAAAATGAAGCAAATTGCAATTTCTACACATCTTACCTTTGTCCTGAGATTTCATGCTCATAATGATAGCCAGCGTGGAGGTCAAGGATAAGTCAGGGAAATTTGCTTTAGAAACCATCATTTCCTCTTTGAGAAGCCTTTCAAACCTCACTAGGGTTCTGTAATAGCCTTTCCTCTCCCTGTTGCTAAGAAGAGGCAGTATTATGGTTAGGAAATATATTGTGGTTAAGAAGTACTTGTCCACAAAGCTGAAAGCTTCAATTACACAGGATGAGAGATATTATAGCACAGGGGAACAGACCCCAAAACAACAATGAACAATTAAATATGACCTAAGGACTGGAAAAGACATTTCTCCAGAGGAGAGGTTCAGACAGATAACAGGTATGTGAAATGTCCTCACCCTCAGTAACCATCAGGGAAGGGACCTCAAAACCACGAAAAGCATCACCTCATGGGAAACAAAAGACAGGTGCTAGCAGGAATTTGGAGAAGCTGGAAAACCTCATTACTGTTAGATGGACTGCAGAATGGGAAAGCCATGCTTATGAACTATGTTCAAAACTTGAGTATATATGCATTTCTTTGCACCATGATCATTTAGTTTCCACTACATCAGTGAGGGGGAATACAAGCCCGAAATGGTTAAATCCTTCATTTTTAAGGTAGAGACTGGGTAAAGGAGGCAAACACCTCAAAACCTGGTGATGGAGCCCTAGATTCAGTTATGCTCTGACTCTCTCCATGCAATCCTTCTCTGCTTAACTGAGTTTATAGAAGCAGGAAAAAAATGTGTCCCTAATCCTTTTCTCCTTCTCCCGTCCCCTACGGTAACCTGCCAACTCCTGTATACACCCCTATCCCGAATCTTAGATGATGAGAGCACCAGGAAGATAATCGAGCAGCAGCACTGAATATTAATCAGGAAACAAGTGCATCAAGCCAGAGGAGCAGCAAACCTAATTTGCATGTCCTCTACACCTTTGAAGGAGGTGGTATGGATCTCCTTGTCTTCTGACCCTAACGTCTGCCATTTCTATCTCATTTGGGCCAGGTTTCAAAATATGTGTGTTAAAGGCTTTCTCAGGCAATTAAAAGGTACACAGTCATCTCCTGCCCTGCTGGAGCCCAGCTTTGCCCGACTGGATCTCATCTTCCACTACACCTCTTAGCTCCCGTCTAAATCCATTAGTGTCTAGGGATGACACCCTTCCCCCTCTCCCAAACACTTCAGGCACCCTCCCACCCCAAATTACCTGTCCCCAGTCTGTCCTCTCTCATCTGTCCTTCCTCCAGGGCAGGCATGCTCACTCTGCATAGCCCATACCAGTCATTGGCCATAATCCTTTGTGTATCCCAAGGACCAGGGCAGCTGCAGGAGACTTCCAGGGGCATCTGCCCAGGCAAGACGAGCCTAGAGCAGGAACCTGCTTGGGAAGTCCTGGGTGGCCTCTCTAATTTCCAGGGAGACGATTATGAAGAAAGCAGAAAGAGGATTAAACAGCACCCAGGGAAAGCAGAACAGTGGTCTAAAGCTGCAGAGCTCTAAGGCAGCGAAGCTCCTCTTAGATTCTAAAGTGCATATTAGTTATACATTTCCTTGAGGAATGTGCTAACATTTATCTGTAATCCATGTTCGACCAGTTTTTTGTTTTTGTTTTTTTTTTGTCATACTGGATTGTACCAATACAGAATTAATAAGACATTATTACTTACTGAATGCCTGCTAGGTGCCAGAAACCATGTTAAACACACTTTCTATATTTTAAAATTTAGTCTCAGATTCTGTTTCCTGTCTTCAGTTGCTCAGTGAAATATGGGGATGATCTCATTTGAAGAAAATTTCTGTAAAACATTGGCTGAATTGTAAGGCTCGGAAATATGAAGAACGAGATGTGTGTTTGGATGTTTGTCAGAATGTTAGCTGCCAGAATTGTACCTGTGGTAATGACAAGTATAAAATGTTATGAAACTATCTCTAAATTATTTTCTTTTTTTTCTAAATTATTCTTAGCCTAGGAGGAAAACAATAACAGAGAGCTTGATGAAACTCTTTATCTTCCCTCCTTTCTGCACTAGAGTGCTCTCCCCTTGCTCTCTCCCTCTGTTCACTCACCCCTCCTTCACTCTTCTTCCTGTCCACTTTTCTCTTTCCCCTTCTACTGTCCCCCATTTCCTCTCTGCTTCCCTTTGTCTCTGTTCACTGTGTCTGCAGTTGCCATATAATCTATTCTCAGGTTCGGAGTGGTACCATTCTGAAAGGTTCATGCTGGCCTCCTGCCCTGATTTACCCCAGTCCTAGCCCAGCTGAATCCACCCACAGTAGCACCCGGCTCCAGCCCACCTGACATGTCCAGGGATGACCATCCTTTTCCTTCTCTCCCAAACATGTCAGCCCTGCCCCTCTCAGGCTCCTCTTGGGAAGGAGACCAACTCTAAATGCAAGCAGAAAAGTTTCTTGGTTCCACGTGTTATTCTGGAAAAAGACAAAAGCTGACAATCTAAACATTTCTGGCACTACTGAGGGGGACGCGTTTTTCTGAGGCACACAGCGCAGTTCCCTGCAAAGTGAAGACTGAATTCAGTGGAACACCACCGCTTCCATTAACAAGAAGTATTGTATGAAAGGTCTCCATGACAGAGTGTTTCCTTTATGGTCAGAGAATAGTTTCATGGGGTGTGTGCCCACTGGAACATTAGGCAGAATTCTCTAGAAGGTCTGTAATCCTGGGGATTGCATTTCAAAGTGAAAATTTTGCTCACTGACCTTTATAAAAACAAAAAGGAAGACACTGAAAATTTATGATATGGAAGCTGGAAATGGGGATGTGTGTGCTTCTCTAATGACAGATTTAAAGCCTGTTGTAGTATCCAAGGAAACTGGAAACATGAATGGAGTCTATATGTAGGAGATAAGCTACACCTGTGAATAACACATTAGTAACATGTGGACTGTTTGGCTTATTTGGAGAATCTGTTTCTTCTCCCATTGCAATGTCCTAAAAGAGAAAATAATTATTTAATTATTTAGGACCAATAAGTGCCTGCTTGTTATGTTAACATCAAATGGAAATCTGAAGCCATCTTAAACCTAGGATGCTGAAGGCCCGCAAGTCAAAGGTGTATCCCACACATGGCTTCTCCACCCAACGTCCTGCAAAATCCAGGAAGGAACCGAAATTCAGAGCCTGGTCGAACTCATGTGCGCAGTCTTCATTTATCATTCCCCTTCTGATCGTAAATCTCTCATCTATTTTATTCCTCTCTCACTTATTCTCATTGTGCACCTAAAGACAGATCTCTCGACTGATCTCTATGCTTTCAAAGTGATCCATTTCATCAGTCTGCACTTAAAAGCTATAGTGGAAGTTTAATATTTAGAAGTTCATCCAGATGTAGTTACTGTTTGGGGTTAAGGCCTTATGTCTGAAGGACAGCCAAGTTTTATACAGAAAGGCCTCTTAAGGGTGCAGTGTATGGGCTATGATATGTAAGGTGGGGCTGAAAAAAGTGAGTTTGGCTCATATCTCTAAAGACAACTGCATTTAAAAAACAGAGAGAATGCTTTTTCCTCACACTGAGGTACAGCTGAGCTAGCATCTAAAGCAAGCATCTTCCCTCCTCATTTTGTGTAACTTTTCCTGAATTGTGGGAGCTAACGCAGACTGACAGGTCTCTGAATCCCCATTAAAATACAGTCTTTAATCCTGTCCCATATAGCAGACTAGAGGGACTGACTGATGGTTGAGCCAAGTGCCAAATATAGACCTAACCTAGCCGTTACACTCCTCAGTCTACTCAGTCCTTGATCATGGGATTTAAAACTGATGATACAGGGGAGATAATGAAAAAACCATTTTGATGGGGACTGAGAGCTGTATTAAACTATGGCTTCAGAGGTACCCATAGAATACAGTTTGACCTCATGTCTAGGTAGCTGGGGCCTTTATAGTGCCAGACATGTTTCCTCCTGTGGAATTGGCCTTTAATCAGAGCAAAAAGAAAATTGTTTGGGTTCTCCCAAAACAATTTAAGAAGGGAAAAGTTTATTCTGGCTTAGAGGCTGAGTGGACATAGTTTACCATGAAGGGAGGCATGGTGGCCGTGCCCTGAGGCAACGGGTCACTCAGGTGCCATAGAAGCAGAGAGAGATGAACGAAGCTGCTCTGCTGGGTTTCTTCTTTTAATCTATCCAGAGCCCACATTGCTCTACAGTTGCACCTTTCTGGAGACACCTTGACAGATATAGAGTTGACTCTATTCCAGACATATTGACAATGCAGATTAACGTTAAAGCAACACAGTAGCTGCCATAACAAAACACAATAATGTTGAATGGTTCTAGCAACAGGATTTTATTTCCAATAAATCTGGAAACTTGAAGACCTAGATCAATGGTTCTCAACCTGTGGGTTGTGACTTCAGCTGGGGTCATACCTTAGATATCCTGCATATCGGATCTTTACATTGCAATTCATTGCTGTAGCAAAATTACAGTTATGAAGTAGCATCAAAGCATAATTTTATGTTTGAGGGTCCCCACACACAAGGAACTGTGTTAAAGGGATGCAGCATTAGGAAGGTTGAGAACCACTGTCTAGATCAAGGTACCCGGCAGTTTTGACCACCAGTAATGGTATCAGTGGATATCAGGGTTTGGTGGCACGTGCCTGGATTTGGGGGTTCATATGTCTTGAAACAAAGATTTGAGCAGAAACGCTTACAGCAGAAAGAGTAAAGACAGAGAAATGGGATGTAGCAGAGAAATGTAGGGATGTAGTGGAGAAATGCTTTAGAAGCTCAATGGTGGTCTATAAAGGTCTGGGGCTTTCATGGGTCATTTGCGTAGCGAGGGCTTCGTCCCAGGCCATTGAGGACCGTGGGAGCTGAGGGTCCAGCTCACCTCTTTGCCACCAGATTTCTCTTGTAGTTTTTTGTGTAAAGCCTTCTAGACCTCATTGTCTGTCATGCTCCCCTGCTTCAAGAAAAGTCCTCTTCTAGCTTACAGATGTTTCCCTTTTGTCCTCAAGAGTTAGAGGGAGGAGAGGAAAGACACTAATGTCTGCTCTTATAAAGGCATTTGTGTCACCAAACCTGGACATCAATCTCATGACCTAGTACGAACCCAATTATCTCCCAAGGGTCCCATCTCCAAATACTGTCTTGAAGCCACAGTGCTGCTAGCATGCAGACCTGGAGAGCGCACATCCTCCTCTTTCGGCTAGGAGAGGGAGGATGTCACCCTCCTCAGCCTGTCCTGTTATGACATTCTGTGACCTTTCTCACTCTGGAACTGCACAGCCATCTTAGGCAGATCAGGTAAACCAGAACAGGAACAGAACTGGGAATGCGGTTCTTCCAGAATCTCTTTCCTCGCTCTCCTCTCTGCACTGTGTTTGCTTCATTGTTCCCGCTGCTTTTTCTCCCCAGTCCTCTCAACCTAGAAAAGTTTTCTTCTCTCTTCACCTGCTTTCTTCATTGCTTTAGATCAAGTGCAAGTCTAACCCTGTTTGTCATCAGCAAGGCTTTTCTCACCCTGCCTGTAGTCTCCTGATCTCTGCCTGTCACCCTGGGAACAGACTTATTCCCACACGGGACATTCCATGTTGAAGGTACAAGCGCCAGCCGTCTCCAATTTCAGGCTGTGGATTTCTTGAAGAGAGCAAGTTTGCTCCCAACCTCCCTTCTCACCCCTGTGTAACCCTGAGCAACAGCAGTATGCTTGGCTTACAGTGGGCAGCCTATAAATGTTTGATTTTCATTCTTAGAGTTCTTGTGAGCATAAATTGATTATACGTAGTAGCGGAGCTCATTAAAGCATTTTCATACATGTACATGATGTATTTCGATGACATTTATTCCTGTTACCCTATTTTGTCCCTCCTCCACCATCCATCTAGATACTTCTTCCCCTTCCTCCTCTTTTTAGATGCATACATGTTTACTTAACAACAAAATTGAATTGATAATTGGCAGGTTTTTTCTTTCTTAATATCTGACACCTTTGCTTCAGTGAGACGGAAATTGTTCCCTACTGGTAAATGGTACTTTCAATCAATAACAAAATTTTCTGGCCAAGCACAATTCACAGGCTCCAATATCCTATAGATGGGAGTCTCTACTACACTTGATTTACTTAATGGATATGTTTCTTGTTCTAAAGTATGACTACCCTTCTACTCATTAGAGTCTCCTTATACCAAATCAATGAGAGCAAATTAGTGGAAAGGGCAAATGATTCTAATAGTAGTTACAGCACTATTTCTTGATGAGAAAACAAGGCTGGGAGGTTAATGGCTAGATGGATTCAAAGTGCAAAAGAGCGTTAATCTTTGGTGGCTTTATGGATGAGTGGATAACCCGAGGTCGTAGGAATACCCTTCTTAAAATGTAATTTCATTGTTGCCTTTTCAGTTCCTTGAGGCCTTCTAGCCTTTGATGTTACAAGGCAATCTGCTCACATGTAAAACTTAATGTGTTAGTTTGAAGAACTAATAACATTCATCGTTCATCAGGTCTATGGATGGTATTATCCACTGAAGTTCAAGGGAAGCCAAGGATCTCAAAATTTCTAAGTTGTGCCAACTTCTTTATGAATGGTGATTCTGTGAAGGGTGCTTCAATCCGTTCTGGACGGAGAGACGTGTGCAAGATACCCAAGCAACCTTCTGTTTTATAAGAGAAGGTGAGAAAGCTCATCTCCTGCACCCTTAACTGTAATGAAAACAGGGAGGTAGAAGCGCATCAAGCATTTAGGGGCAGGGACCTGGAATGTTCTTGGTCTTATCCTTGGCCCAAAGCTAGAAATACCTTTGGTTTTGTTCTGGCCAGAGGCCAGTAACGACAAGAAGGAGTTTTAGTCTCTTAGCTCCCTTCTGAACGAGCAGAATGAGTGCCCCTGCCTGGAAGCCATAGGCAAGGGAGTGATTGAAACTCCAGCCAGACGCCATCCTGCCAGTGGGCAGCCTTGGCGTTGGACCTCTGGGTTTTCCTGCGGGGAAGGGGTTACACCTATTCACCAGTCCCAGCCTAAATAGCTTTGGGACCTCAACCTTTGCGAGCCAAATGGCCTTAGGGGGCACTTGAGGATGACCCTCCCCCATGGTTGGCTTTGGGTCCCCCTTCTCCTTCTCTGTAACACAAACAGAGAGCATCAGCCTTGTCACTCCTTTGGTCTCCTCGTCAAGAGAATAGATGTCTCGACCCTGGGTAGACATCGTGATCTGCTCCAAAGGCTGAGAGGTTGTTCAGTGGTGTCTCCTCCCTGAAGAGTTAATCCAGACAGGTTTGCCAGTCTGGACTGGAGACCTGGACCACTGGCGTACAGTCCTTACGGGCCTCTACCACGTGGCCTGCCCAGGTTTCCGGGGTGTAATTTAGAAATGTATAGCGTTTCCTTGTCATTTTTCTCTTTTTCTTTTGAATAGAAGTCAAAGCCTGGGTAGATAGACTCCGTGACACTTTGGTCTTCCTCTGAAACCATCCTCAACCCTTTCTGCCGTGGGGCCGCCCGTGTGCCGTGTGGTTGGTTGTTGACCTCGTTCTGAACCTGCCTGTTTTTTTGAACTGCAGCTTTAGGCATGCCATTCTCTTCTCCATTCTCTTCCTCTTGGCTGGTACCAAAGTTTACAGCTCACCTGTCCCTTTGTTTATCTTTCACACACTAATGAAAGCGTCCTCAGGCTTTCTTTTGAGTCTTTTTAAATGTCTTTAAAAAAAAAAAGTCTTAAATTACCACATTTGTTTATTTGGTGTGTGTGTGTGTGTGTGTGTGTGTGTGTGTGTGTGTGTGTGAAGGTGCACACTTCCCACAGCTCACATGAGCTGGACAGAGCACAACTTTCAAGAATCAGTTGTCTACTTCCACTCTGTGGGTTTGGGGATTGAACTCCAGCCATGCGGCTCGGTGACAAATGCCTTTTCCTGCTGAGCCACCTCACTAGTCCTCAGTTAGTCTTTTTCTTTGCTTTTTCTTTTCTTTTTTTAAACTGACAGACCAAGAAATCAAAAGAGGGAACCCAAAATACTCCAGTAGTAATTGCTGACTTAAATCCAGTTAAAGGAAAATTGAATGTTTCCTTAGTAGCTAAAAATATTCCCATGGTTTCTGGTAAAATTCTTAATCTGAAGCTCAGTTTCCTGCCATGTTCAAAACAGATTCAGGCTTTAAAGTTTTGTATTAAAATATTTATTACATATGGCATATAGTACTTTCACCATTTAGTCATTTTTCTTGTTTATCCTTTTTTATTTAACTTTTATTAATTATACTTTATTCATTTTGTATCCCCCCATAAGCCCCTCCCTCCTCCTCTCCCAGTCCCCCCTCCCCC
Source organism: Psammomys obesus (assembly GCF_907164565.1). Classification (NCBI taxonomy): domain Eukaryota; kingdom Metazoa; phylum Chordata; class Mammalia; order Rodentia; family Muridae; genus Psammomys; species Psammomys obesus. The sequence continues at coordinate 2,520,280 of NW_026596463.1, read as the reverse complement.
CTTTCTGCATGCATGCCCCTCCCCAAGTCCACTGATAGGGGAAGTCCTCCTCTCCTTCTTTCTGATCTTAGTCTATCAGTTCTCATCAGAAGTGACTACATTGTCAGGGTTCTAGGTTATCTCCATGAATAGTCCTTGGTTGGAGTATGAGTCTCTGGGAAGTTCTCTGTGTTCAAATTTTCCTGTTTTGTTGCTCTCCTTGTGGAGTTCTAGTCCTCTCCAGCTTTTACTATTTCCCACTTCTTACATAAAATTCCTTTCACTCTGCCCGACAGTTGGCCATCAGGCTCAGCATCTGCTTTGACAGTCTGCAAGGCAGAGGCTTTCAGAGGCCCTCTGTGGCAGGTTCTGAGGTTGTTTCCTGTTTTCTTCTTCTGGCTTTCAGAGGCCCTCTGTAGCAGGTTCCTGGGTTGTTTCCGGTTTTCTTTTTCTTCTGATGTTCATCCTCTTTGCCTTTCAGCGTGGGGACTGAACATTTTAGTTAAGGTCCTCTCTTTTGCTTAGTTTGTTTAGATGTACAGATTTTAGTGGATTTATTCTCTATTGTATGTTTATATGAATGAGTATATACCGTGTGTGTCTTTTTGCTTCTGGGACAACTCACTCAGGATGATCCTTTCCAGGTCCCACCATTTACCTGCAAATTTCATGATTTCCTTATTTTTCATTGCTGAGTAATACTCCATTGTATAGATGTACCACAGTTTCTGCATCCATTCTTCAGTTGAGGGGCATCTGGGTTGTTTCCAGCTTCTGGCTATTATAAATAAAGCTGTTACAAACATGGTTGAGCAAATGTCCTTTTTGTGTACTTGAGCCTCTTTTGGATATATACCTAGGAGTGTTATGGCTGGATCTTGAGGAAGCACTATTCCTAGTTGTCTGAGAAAGCGCCAGATTGATTTCCAGAGTGGTTGTACAAGTTTACATTCCCACCAGCAGTGGAGAAGGGTTCCCCTTTCTCCACAGCCTCTCCAGCATGTGTTGTCATTTGAGTTTTTGATCTTGGCCATTCTGATGGGTGTAAGGTGAAATCTCAGGGTCGTTTTGATTTGCATTTCCCTGATGGCTAATGAGGTTGAGCATTTCCTTAAGTGCTTCTCTGCCATTCTATATTCCTCTACAGAGAATTCTCTGTTTAGTTCTGTTCCCCATTTTTTAAGTGGATTACTTGGTTTGCTGCTTTTCAGCTTCTTTAGTTCTTTATATATACTGGATATGAGTCCTCTGTCAGATAAAGGGTTGATGATGATTCTTTCCCAATCTGTAGGCAGTCGCTTTGTTTTGATGACGGGGTCCTTTGCTTTACAGAAGCTTTTCAGTTTCATGAGGTCCCATTTATTGATTGTTGCTCTTAGAGCCTGTGCTGTTGGAGTTCTATTCAGGAAGTTTTCTCCTGTACCAATGAGTTCTAGGGTATTCCCCACTTTTTTTCTAGCCGATTTAATGTGTCTGGTTTTATGTTGAGGTCTTTGATCCACTTGGACTTCAGTTTTGTGCAGGGTGATAAGTATGGATCTATTTTCATTTTTCTACATGTAGACATCCAGTTGGACCAGCACCATTTGTTGAAGATGCTATCTTTTTTCCATTGTATGGTTTTGGCCTCTTTGTCAAAAATCAGGTGTCCATAAGTGTGTGGGTTTATTTCTGGGTCTTCGGTTCCATTGATCCACCATTCTGTTTCTATGCCAGTACCATGCAGTTTTTTATTACTGTTGCTCTATAGTACAGCTTAAAATCAGGGATGGAGATACCTCCAGAAGATCTTTTATTGTAGAGGATTGTTTTAGCAATTCTCGGTTTCTTGTTATTCCATACGAAGTTGAGAATTTTTCTTTCCAGGTCTGTAAAGAATTGTGTTGGCAATTTGATGGGAATTGCATTAAATCTGTAGCTTGCTTTTGGTAAGATGGCCATTTTTACTATGTTAATCCTGCCAAGCCATGAGCATGGGAGATCTTTCCATCTTCTCAGATCTTCTTCTAATTCTTTCTTCAGAGACTTGAAATTTTTTTCATACAAGTCTTTGACTTGCTTGGTTAGGGTTACACCAAGGTACTTTATGTCATCTGTGGCTATTGTGAATGGTGTTGTTTCTCTAATTTCTTTCTCAGCCCTTTTGTCCTTTGTATACAGGAGTGCTACTGATTTTTTTGAGTTAATTTTATGTCCGGTCACTTTGCTGAAGGTGTTTATCAGCTGTAGGAGTTCCCTGGTAGAGTTTTTGGGGTCACTCATGTATATTATCATATCATCTGCAAATAGTGATAATTTGACTTCTTTCTTTCCCATCTGTATCCCCTTGATCTCCTTCAACTATCTTATTGCTCTAGCAAGGACTTCCAACACTATGTTGAAGAGATATGGAGAGAGTGGGCAGCCTTGTCTTGTCCCTGATTTCAGTGGGATTGCTTTAAGTTTCTCTCCGTTCAGTTTGATGTTGGCTATAGGCTTATTGTATATCGCCTTTACTATGTTTAGATATGTGCCTTGTATCCCTGATCTCTCCAATACTTTAAACATGAATGGATGTTGGATTTTGTCAAATGCTTTTTCAGAATCTAGGGAGATTATCATGTGTTTTTTTTTCTTTCAGTTTGTTAATATGGTGGATCACATTGATGGATTTCCGTATATTGAACCACCCCTGCATACCTGGGATGAAGCCTACTTGGTCATAGTGGATAATATCTTTGATGTGTTCTTGTATTTGGTTTGCAAGTATTTTGTTAAGTATTTTTGCATCAATGTTCATAAGGGAGATTGGCCTGAAATTCTATTTCTTTGTTGAGTCTTTGTGAGGTTTAGGTACCAAGGTGACTGTGGCTTCATAGAATGAGTTTGGTAATGTTCCTTCTGTTTCTATTTTGTGGAATAGTTTGAAGAGGATTGGAGTTAGCTCTTCTTTGAAGGTCTGGTAGAATTCTGCGCTGAAGCCATCTGGTCCTGGGCTTTTTTTGGATGGGAGACTTTTGATGACTGCTTCTATTTCTTTGGGGGATATAGGACTATTTAATTGATTTACCTGGTCCTGATTCAGCTTTGGTAAGTCAAATCGATCAAGAATATTTGTTTCTCCTTTTATTGAAAATAGCTTTTGCCCCCTCACAATCTGTCTTGCCTGCGAGATATGCTAAGGTATGGTGAAACAAAACTTGTGGAAGTGCCAACCAACATCTGGTTTGACTTAAGGCCACTCCACAAGATGGAGCCCATACCCAACCCCGCTTGGGTGACCCTGTCCTCCCAGGGTGCTTTTGATCATAATGCTGCATCATGGCAACAACAACTCTAAGACGCAGCCCCTCCATCTGTCGGTGAGAGTTCCCCTCCATGACTTCAGCATCTTGAGCTGCCATTTGTTTTATTGATACTTAGCCATTCTGACTAATCTCGAATCTCAAAGTTGTTGATTTGCATTTCCCTGATGACCAAGGATGTGGAATGTTGTTTTCAGTGCTCCTCAGCTTTTTGAGTTTCTTCTTGAGACTTCTCTGTTTAGCTCTTCAGCAAATTTCTTAATTGGATTATTTGTGTTCTTGATATATAAATATTTTAGTCCTTTATATATTTTGGATATAAACCAAAATACATAAAAATTGGTAAAAATCCTTTCCCATTCTACAGGCTGCTGCTTTGTCCAGGATACAGTATCTTTTGCTGTGCAGAAGCTTTTCTGTTGAATGACGTGCTATTTACTAATTGTTGATCTTAATGACCATGATAACAGTGTTCTTTTCAGAAAGTTTTTGTGTGTACATGCGTGTGTGCATGTATGCACGCGCATGCCAATGAGGTCAAGACTCTCCCTCACCTTTTACATTAAAGGGTCAGGTATCAAATATACTGCATGTCAGATGTTTAAATTGCTATTTACAGCAATAGCAAAATTACACTTACGAAGTAGCAATAAAAAATTTTATGGCCGGCGATCACTACAACATGAAGAACTGTAAAGAATCACAGCATCAAGAAGGTTCAATGTATCTGGTTTTATGTTGAGATGTCTTAGTTTGGGTTTCTATTGCTCTGTCAAAACACCATGACCAAGAAGAAAGCTTAGGAGGAAACGGTTTGTCTTACATTTCCAGATCATAGTCCATCACTGAAGGGAGTCAGGCTGGAACTCAAGCAGGATTGGAACCTGGAGGCAGGAGCTGCTGCAGAGGCCATGGAGGGTGCTGCTTACTGGGTTACTCCACATGGCTTGTTCAGCCTGCTTTCTTATAGGACCCAGGACCACCAGCCCAGGGATGGCACCAAGAGCTGGCCCCTCTTCCATTGATCATTAATTGAGAAAATTCCTTACAGCTGGATCTCATGGAGGCATTTCTCAACTGAGGGTCCTTCTCTGATGACTCTGTGTCAAGCTGATACAAAACCATCCAGGAAAAGGCCTTTGATCCATTTGGAGCTGAGTTTTTGCAAGGTCATAAGCATGCATGTACTTGGATTCCTCTACATGTAGCCATCCAGTTTTACCAGCACAATTTGTTGACTGTGCTGTCTTTTCTCCAGTGTGTGTTTCTGGCTTCTTTATTTAAAAAAATTGGGTGTTTTAAGTGCTCTGGGTTCTTTGAATTGCCACACGGATAATAATAAAATGCCTCAAAATGATTTTTTAAATCCCTACTGTTATATTCAACAAAATAGATAAGTCCCGAAATGTACTATCCTAGGGTAAACAGGACAGACTCATTATCCCATTTATGTAACATTTTGGAAAGGCAAGACAAGGAACAAAGAACATCTCAGTGGTTTCCAGAGGAAGAATCTAACTACAGAAGGGTAACAGAAAGGATGTTCTGTGTCTTACCTGTAGCCATAGGTACATAACTCATCTATAAGACCTAAAGAAAATGTATGAAAAAATACACAAATTTTTCTGTATAACCATTAAAAAGAAAACAAAATTAGCACTTTCTACTGTTCTTTTCTCTGTCCATTTCTTGCTCACAGATGACAATTGCTAGCATGAGCACTTAGTTGGAGTCCTTGGGAGTTGGAAGATGCTTCTTCTCTATCCCTCTGGAGAGGGCTAATATTCATTGGCAACTTAACTGGATTTGGAATTACCTAGAAGAAACATGTCTGGGTGTGTCGGTGCGAATGCTTCCAGATAGGTTTAATGGCATGTCAGTAGTATCAGTCTATGTGATGGGAACTCAGAGTTTGTAACACACACACACACACACACACACACACACACACACACACACACGAGAGGCAGGTAGGGGGAAGTCAGCTGAGCGATTGTGTTAAGAGTCATCTTTCTCTGCTTGCTGAGCACAGGGCAAATGTGACCAGCTGCCTCACACATCACTGCTGAGCTGTGCTTTCCCCTTCATGATGACACCACCTCTTCCTCAACTGTGAGACAAATAAATCAATGCCTTCCTTCTGCAAGTTGCTTTTCCCAGGCACTGGTCACAGTGATGAGAAAAATAATTAATATATCTCTATCTTATATTTATTTTTTCTTTCTTCCCCTGTAGCAACAATTCAGGAGGATGCCCCCCCACCTCCATTACACATTTTCCCCTTCTCTTTTCCTCAGGAAACCCTACTCTTTTCCATAGTAAGGAAAAGCTTTTTCTTGGGTCCTGAACATTCTAGTGCCTTAACCTCTGGATGCTAAACAGTTTCTTCTGTGCAGCTTTGCTGGACGCAAGGTGGGCGGAGCAGGAGAGAGTGTGCTTTGCTCTGTAGAGTGACAAGAAGATAACAGATGTCTCAGTTCCACAGAGGCAGCCACAGCTCATTTGCTCCATAGTTCCTGAAGGGTGACATGTTCTCACCACAGCAAACACAATCTTTACCTAGTGAGAAAAATATCACATCTCAAAAGAGAAAATATTAGTCTTTATTTCTCTGCAACTTCTGATTATAGAATTCACCTTGGCCATTACTGGATTAAATAATACTGGTTTCTCTTCAACCTTTTATTACATCTGAGAAATAGGACATCACCCTGAAATTTAATAATACCAAACCCAAATACTCCATTATAACTAATAAATACCAAAGTGACATAGAAAGAATTAATTCCAAAGTTAGGTTTCATTTTGATGAACTATAAGATGTTGAGTATCACAAAGGAGCATAACTAATTTATTAAACATATAAAATCTCCTAACATCACAAGAATATTATGTCTTTTGGAGTGGCCCCATTTAATTGAAGTCATCTGGTTAAACATCTGTTTAATAATAATGTAATTGGTAAATATATTTGGAAATCATTTGGATTAACTTTTACAGGAATATTGCTTTGAGTATCCTTAGGGAAAAATTGAAAAAAAGAATTTCAATATCTAAAATTGCCATAAAACGTTCAAAATCAATCTAGATATAAGTAGAAAGATAAATGTGAGTTGGGTCCATGAAAACTGAATTTCCTAATGATTCAGAGTTGTCCCAGAAAAGATTTAGAATAAATATTTAAGTGATGCTGTCATAGCCTGTAATACAGGACTCCTCCCACAGCACCCACTTTCATTTGTTTCTCAAGCTTTGCTGTTGAAGTCTTTGCACTTGTAGTCACACTCGAGGTTGTGAATGGCTCCTATAATCTTTAAAATGGCAGAATATGGTAAGGAAATAGAGTTGGATTCCCATATGCTCACTCTCATCATCCATTCCGTCTCTCTATAGGTTAAAAACAAAACGACAGGTTGGTAACACACTCTTGATTGTTATACAAAGCTGCTGTAAGGGTAAGTGTCTTAGTTCTATTTTAAACCGGGAGGAGACAGCAAATGGTCCTGCCTGGAGACTGATGTTTACTATTTTTGAGTTGGATGCAAACATCCCTGTGAATTTTTGGTGGTGATCAAGAGTCTCTGAACCATTTTGGTTGGTTAAATGCTCCCTGTTGACAGTCTGATCACTCTGCTTTTGCCTTCTGGGAAATGAGAGTTTGTGGGGCTTCTCAGTCTGAGGAAAAGGGCATCTATCTCATCTTGGAAGAACTCTTTCAGATCCAGAGTTTCCAAAGTTTTCAAGGACTTAGTTGTTTCCCATGCTTTGTGGCATTGCTGTAGTCAGGCTGAGAAGTAACAAAGGAGATTCTGATGTAACATAACTGTCTCAAAGGATATGCCTGGTGTACTCACCACACTTCTTCCAACAGTGTTTTATGCAGGACTTACAGAAATTCTTATTCTTCTCATCAACGGAATAAAAATGCAAAAAGATCATATATATATGACATATATATTATATATATATATAGTGTCTCTCTCTATCTCTCTCTCTCTCTCTCTCTGTGTGTGTGTGTGTGTGTGTGTGTGTACCATATTCATGTAGATGCCTGCCAAGACCAGAAGATGGCATCAATACCTTGGAACTGGATTTGCAAGTTTAGGGTTTCTATTGCTGTGATAAAGACCATGAGCAAAAGCCATTTGGGGATGAAAGGGCTTATTTCGGCTTACAATTCTCAGGTCACACTCTACCACTGAGGGAAGTCAGAGCAGGAACTTAGAAGCAGGAATGGAAGCAGACAGCATGGAACGGCGTGTCTCGATCATATCCACTCCCTCCGCCAGGCTGCTCAACCTCATGTTTTTAAAAAGAGTCCCGCTGAGTTCAATTAGTGCTGCTCATGTTCGGAAGGGTATAAGGCTGACCACCTGCCCCCAACAAAATAGTGTCTCCCCCATTCCTAGCAGCCACCAGCTGCTAATAGCTCCTCAGCCAGGCATGGGGCCTTGGGACTCCCTCCCCACTCGATGTGGAGAGTTTGTTTATCTGGCCTGATTGTGTTACCACGCTTGCTTTGACTTCACACGTACAACAGTCACGCCGCGTCCAGAAGCCAGCACTCCACGGCACTCCTCTCCACCGCTTACATTCTTTCTCCCTATCTTCCACTGACATGTCCCCTGAACCTTAAGATTGAGGATTGACACAGAAGTCCCACTTCTGATTGTGCACTCAAAGTCACCTCTTTTTGGCATTAACCACTCTCTACTATAATCAAGTGCATTTCTGACCAAGCTTGAAAGCACGCACGATCTATGCACCAAAATCTACAGACACAAATGTAATTATTTAGAAGGCACTTAGACAACATGATCATTTAACAAGACAATATCGAAATGGTAATGTGTGTTCACCCTCAGCCCTGCGCATGCTGTACATGTTTCAGTGACTCACCTGTGTCCCTTGCCTGATTTGTTTGTTTATGGTTTTTCAAAACAGGGTTTTTCTGTGTAGCCCTGGCTGTCCTGGAATCCACTCTGTAGTACAGGCTGGCCTCGAACGCACGGACATTTGCCTGCCTCTACCTCCCTAGTGCTGAGATTAAAGGCGTGCACCACCACACTTGGCTCTCCCTTGCCTTATTAACCTATTGTGCTTACAGCCCTCAGACTTCTGAGATCTCTACCACACATGGGTGCTTTATTCTGAAACTCAGGAAAAAAATTCTTCCTTATGCTACCAAAGCACCAGAGCAGATGGCTGGGACCAATGATTGATGGTAATTTGTGTATTGATACTATATCCTTTACCCAAAAATAGGGTAACTCTGAGATCTGGGTTTTCCAACATTTCTCAGATTTCTGTCTTCTTCCCTTCCTTCATTCATGGAACTAAGATCTGGTTTCCCAGGATGGAAACTGTGCACAAACTTTACCCTTTCTCTTGTCACTATTGCACAAGTAGGCACCGCTTACCCACCAGACTGATATTACAGTTTGTGGGTGTCCGAGCTGAGTAAGAGTGTCCGTAGCCTCTGTATCTCACTTTTCAGCATGGTGAATGCTCACCAGCAGAGAGGAAGCTTCTGGTTCAATTCTAGTATGATTTCTCTGTATCTTGAATCCAATGTGTGTTGGTGTCTTATGAACTAGTTATGGTGGGCAGCCAAGAAGAGGGCAACAGCCATACTGTGGGAGCCTATAGCTGCCACTGAAGTTTCTGTTTAATAGCCCTTAACTATTAAACCAAATAGCTTTGGTTGCTTTCTCTATTTTTGTATCATTTCCATACTTCAATCCCAGTGTTTCCTATACCTCCACATGATTATTTTGCATTTTGGGTCTTTATTTCAGTGTCCTTTTCTGAGGACACTCAAGCCAAGATAGTTGATGCCAAAAGCAATTCCAAGGATACGATTCTCAGGATAGGATTCTATAATTATATTACTTGCTGAACAAGAAAGGAAACTAATTACTGGATGTGAGGTGGTGATATATTCCAAGACACTGAAGAATAGTAATTGTGAAGCTGTCCATCAATAGTGAGAGAAGATAGGACGCCATCAAAGATGATGAACTGCCATATACATTTTTTCTAATACACGAGAGATGTGTGATTGCAGAAATTATGGATTAATGAGTGTTTATATTTTAACCCAATTGAAAATATGTATATGGATATTTTGCCTTACTGTGTGCCTATGCCACATGTGTGCGCACAGATATAAGAAGGGAATATAAGGATATATATAAGAGGATACCAGGTTCACTGGAAACAGGACTACAAATGGCTGTGAGCCTCCATGCAGATGCTGGCAATTGAGCCTGGGTCCTCTGGAAAAGGACTGGCTAGTGTTCCTAACTGCTGAACCATCTCTCCAGCCCTATGCTATTTATGCTTAAGAGCTTTGACATGACGAATGAAGAAAAAAATAGGTTAAATTATTTTATGATAAGTTAGGAAAGCTAATATAAGTTTGAGACAAGAATAAAAGTGTTCAGGGAATGTGGAAATGGCTCAATATTTAGGGACACATGCTGTTCTGGCAGAGGACCTGGGTCCTCTAACACCTACATGGTGACTCATAACTATTAGTCTAGTACTAGGTGATCTGGTGCCATCTTCTAGCCTCCATGGGTACATGCACATAACACACACACACACACACACACACACACACACACACACACACACTCATACCATAAAAAGTAAATAAAAAATAAATATTTTAAAATTATTTAAAATGTCTTTTTGTTAATTTGCTTTTTGTGAGACAAGGTTTCTCTGTATAGCCCTGGCTGTCCTGGACTCAATTTGTAGATCAGGCTGGCTTTGAACTCTTAGGAATCCGCTTGTCTCTGCTTCCCTGAATGCTGGGGTTACAGGTGTGTGCCACCGTACCCACCTGTCTATCATTTCTTAATGATAGAGGGTAGTTCATCCTGAAAATTTAGACAAAGATTTTATCAGGAGAGTAGCACCTAAATAAGATTCAAGTCAAAACGCCAGCTACTGTCCTATATCAAAATCAGGTCTTAAGAGAAAGAGTAGAAAAAGCAGAAAACCTGCTGTGGTCTCTTTCTTCTCTGGCTCCATCCCCAGTGGATCACAAAGATCTTCTCTTCCAACCATCCTACCTCCAACTCATCCCCTTACCCCAGCCTCCAACACCAACAAGCATTCACTGGGAACACACAGTACAAGCTGAATAGGAAAACAGGTAAGTAACTGAAGACCCTCACCACTCCCTTCTCCCTCCAAATCAATCCCTTAGGTTCCCCAGGTGCTACAACAGAACACCAGCTGCAGCCTTCCTTCCTCCCAGCCCACATTTCCTATGTATCCCAAAGATCATCCTCTCTCATCCTCCCTCCCCCTATTCAGTCACTGTATCCCAGCCTCCAACTCTAGCAGGCAACCCCTGCTGAACCTCAGGCTTCATCTGCCAGAAAGCCAGGTGGGCTGTCTGCAGACCTTCTCTGTTCTCGCTGTTTCCCCATATCCAGTCCTATAGTCTCATCGCCAGCTCTGCAGCAGAACACCCGTGGCAGCCTTCCCTGGCCCCCTGTTTCCATCTCCTGTGGGTCCCACAGAGCCTCCTGTTCTAAGCTTCCTTCCTTCACTTGTTGCCTTATCCTAGACTCCAACCCCAGGGGGCACTCCCTGCTACCCCAAAGGCTGCTCTTCCCAGGGCAACAGTAGCTGAAGGCAGACCCACGCCTTTCCTACTGCTCAAATTTTCCCAGTCACATCTCCATCTCTGTAGCAGAAAGCCTGCTTCCAACTCATCCCAGTATCCCAGCCTCAAACACATTAAGCATTGCCTGTGAACACATCAGCTGAGCAGTCATCACGCTCTCTTAAAATCCAGACAGGAAGCAGAAACCAGGGAGCAAAACACTCATCCAACAAAGACAAACTCAGAAATCAGAACCTAGACCTACAATCACAACAAACCCCAATTCCTACATGCCAGCATTAAGAACACAACCAACAACAGCCAAGACAATATGTCACCATTAGAGCCCAGCTGTTCTACCACAACATCCCTGAATATTCTAATACAGATAAAGCACAAGAAATAAAAAAAAAAACTTTATTCAGATGATAGAGGTCCTTAAAGAATTAATAAATCTTTAAAGAAATCAAGGAAAAAACACAGAAAACTGGAGGAAATGAATAAATTCCTTAAAGAAAGACAAGAAAATACAATCAGTGGAACAAAATAAAGTGTTCAAGATCTAAAAAAAAAAAAAAAGAAAGAAAGAAATAGAATCGATTAAAAAAAACACAAAGGAAATTCTGGAAATAGAATTGCAAGAATTCAAACAGGAACTACAGAGAAAATTTTCAACAACAGAATACAAGAGATGGAAGAAAGAATCTCAGGCATTGAAGATACAATAGATGAAATGGTCAAAGAAAATGTTAAATCTAAAAAATACCTGACACAAAATATCCAGAAAATTTGGGACACTATGAAAAGATGAGACTGAAGAATAATAGAAATATAAGAAGAAAAATCTGGTGGCTGGAGAGATAGCTTAGAGTAGCTAAGAGCATTGGCTGTTCTTCCAGAGGACCCTGGTTTGATTCCCAGCACCCACATGGCAGCTCACAATTGTCTGTGACTCCAGTTCCAAGGGATCTGACAATGATCACACCAATGCACATAAAATAAAAATTAAAAAAGAAGAAAAATCCCAGTTCAAAGGCCCACAAAATATTTTTAACAATATCATAGAAGTAAAATTTCCTAACCTAAAGAAGGAGATCCCTATTAAAGCATAAGAAGCATACAGAACACCAAATAGATTGGACCAGAAAAGTTCCTTGCAACATAATAATCAAAACACTAAAAATACAGAACAAAGAAAAAAATATTAAAAGCTACAAAAGGAAAAGACCAACTAACAAACACAGGCCTATTAAAATTACAACTGACTTCTCAATGGAGACACTAAAAGCCAGAAGGGCCTGAAAAGATGATCTTCAGATTCTTAGAGACCACAGATGCCAGCACAGACTGCTCTACCCAACTGAATTTTCAGTCACTGTAGATGGAGAAAAGACCTAAGAAGCAAGCTGATATAACCACTTTAATACCTAACAAAATAGACTTCAAACAAAACTAATAGATAGGGAAAGATATTACATATTCATCAAAGGAAAAATTCACCAAGATGATATTTCAATTCCTAACATCAATGCCCCAAACACAAAAGCACCCCAGTTTGTAAAAGAAACACTACTACAATGGGACCCTCACACACTAATATTCAGATACTTCAATACTCCACTCTCACCAATGGATATTCCATACATACAAAAACTAAACAGGGGCTGGAGAGATGGTTCAGTGGTTAAGGGCGCTGACTGCTTTTCCAAAGGACCTGGGTTCAATTCCCAGCACCCACATGGGAGCTCACAACTGTCTGTAACACATCTGACACCTTTACCCTAATGCACATAAAATAAAAAATTATTAAAATTAATTAATTAATAATTAAAAATTATTAATAAATAAATTATTAAAAAAAACTAAACAGAGAAACAATGGAGCTAATAGACATTATAAACCAAATGGACTTAACAGATATATAAGGAACATTTTACCCAAACATAAAAGAATATACTTTCTTTTCTGCATCTCATAGAACTTTCACCAAAATTGACCATATACTTGGTCACAAACCAAGTCTCAACCAATACAAGAAAATTGAAATAACTTGCTGCATTCTCTCAGACTACTACAGATTAAACCTGGATATCAACAACAGAACATGTACAAACGAATGAAAACTGAACAACTCTAATGAATTACAAATGGGTCAAGACAAAAATAAGAAACTAAAGGTTCTTTAGAAGTCAATGAAAGTGAATATATTATATACACGAATTTATGGGACACAATGAAGGTGGTTCTAAGGGGCAAGTTTGTAGCACTAAGTGTCCACATTAACATTTTTTTAAAAGATCTCATACTATCAATTTAATATCACAATTGAAAGCTCTAGAACAAAAAGAAGTAATCATACCTTGTTCTGTATGTTTAGTGTTTTGATTATTTATGGGTCAAAGGTTTGGTGGTTGGGTTGATGTCCCCATTCCTCCATTGGAAGTCTTATCTAATTACAGGAGGTGACCATTTCAAGTTCCATATGCCCTCCAGAAAGGTCAAGGACATGGCAAGAAAACCTACAGAATCAACTAACCTGGGCTCACAGGGACTCACAGAGACTGAACCAACCACCAGAGAGCATGCACATATGTAATATGTAATATGTGCAGCTTGGTCCTCATATAAGGCCCCTAATAGCAGGAGCAGGGGGTCTCTGTCGCCAGCCTTTGCATCCCTTTTCTGTAACTGGGCTGCCTTGACTAGCCTCAATTGGAGATGTATCTAGTCCTACTGTACCTTTATATGCCAAGACAGATTGATATCCATGGGAGGCCTCCCCTTCTTTAAGAAGAAATAAGAGATGGGTGGAGAAGGGGAGGTTAGAGGGAGGGACTGAAAGGAGAGTAGGGTGGGAAAGTTGGTCATGTTGTCTCCACAACCAAGGAGTAGAGAGGGATGAGTGCTGGTGTTCACCTCATATCCTCCAGATATGACACTAAAGTTTTCAGTGGGCTACACAGGCTAATTAATCCAATCCAGAAACCTGCTTACATGCATTGAGGTCTAGGCTTAGGTGGCATTATAACCTGTCAAGTTGACAACATTGACCATTACAAGTTACACACACACACACACACACACACACACACACACACGTTTAAATTAGGCTCAGTAACAGATTAATATTAATAAAAGAGCAGAGTTGTAATATTCTCTAATGGGATTCCCAGCAACACTATTTTGATGCTTTAAGGCTGTAGTCAATGAATGGGATTAGTGACTTTATGCAAGGCTTGAGAGGACATGTTTAGACCTTTTTCCCCATGGGGACACAGTGAAAGAAGCCAACTATGAGTCAGACAGTGAGCCCTCACTGGATACCAGGTCTCCCAACATCTTGATTTTAGAGTAATGACCTCTGTCATGACAGAAATACATCTTTACTGCTCATGGCTTGGTTTGTGGCATTCCATTATTGTAGCTTGAATGGACTAACAGCATTATACAGTAACTTGCTTCCTCGCCTCCTGGTTAAAAGCATGACATATTATCAAAGACATGGTTTGAGGATTCTTCTTACTATGAAGCTGTTTCTATGTTTATAGGAAGACATCAATACTTCTCAAGGGCTAGAAGATTGTCTTCAATTATGCAGAAAAAATAAGGGAGATTGGTTACATAGCAGAGCTTTCCATGACTACCAAAAGTGGGCACTCACTGGTCCTTTCAAGATCATTGGCTCAGGCACAGCAGGGAAGGGGCTAATGCTGTCACATGTGCAGCAGAGGAAGTAGAGATGGACAGCCACTTCCAGTCTTTCTTCCTGACCAGTAGCTGCACATCATTGGTTACTTGTTCCCAATACCAATCATGGAGGAAATTTTTCCAGTCTCCATCCAATGGAACTAAGTATTGGAGTTTCATGTGGTCCAAATTTAAGTTCTGCTTTTGTTTAGTTAGGAAAAAAACTTACGTAGCCTTTTCGTCAGCCACTTAATCAAGTGTAATTATTTGTGAATGGAGAATCACACTCAGCAGTCAAAAAAAATGATATGGACATTCTCCAGAGGTATCTTTCTTTATTGCTTTTGGCCTACATCATATAAGAGAGAGAGGAAAAGTAAACTATAAAGCTAAGAAGACTCTGATTTAGGTCCTGAGCCCTGGTGCTTCGAACTGAGATTACCTTGGGCAAGTTAGTAAAACATTGCAGGAGAGATACACACAATCGCCTATTATCTGTTAGCTCTCATCATATCAATCTATCTATCACATCATCTACGTCTCTATCCATATGATCACGATTATCATCAATTATCCAGTTTGAGGCTTAAATCAATATGGTATATGTTCTAATTGATTTAAATTGTTTTCTCTTTTTTGGTAAGCTTCTTACTAGTCAAGTAACCTAAAGTTTATGTTTGGTATACATCCCATCCTTTGAGGCATCTCTTCTTAGACGATAAATCATTTTTTTCTTAAGAACTTTACTAATAGAACACAGTGTGGATCAGTGGTAGAGCATTTGGCTGTCATTTTTGACACCCTGGATTTAATCCCCAGAACTATATCATTTCTCTTAAAACAATTACTGATAAAATACCAATTGTGTGTCAGAATTTGTCTTAGATGTTTTAGATATGTAGTAACAACCCCTGAGGCTGGAGAAATGGCTCAGTGGTCAAGGGCACAGTCCTGAGTTCCATTCCCAGCAACCACGTGGTGGCTTACAACCATCTATAATGTGATTTGATGCCCTCTTTTGGCATGCAAATGTACATGCAAATAGAGTGTTCATACATGTAAAATCAATCAATCTTTGATAGGCAGCTCATTCTCCATATAGGTCACCTAGTAAGGGGAGCAGGGGCTGTCTCTGACATGAACTCTATTGTCTGCTCCTCAATCACTTCCCCTGGGTGAGGTGGCCTTGTCAGACTACAGAGGAATAGGGTGCAGGCAGGAATAGGATGAAGAGACATGATAGGGGTCAGTTGGTAAGGGATGAGGGCTCCCCCTTTCTGAGGACTAGGGGTGTAGGGTAGGGGAGAAGAGGGAGGGAAGGTAGGACTGGGAGGTGACAAGGGAAGGGCCTATGATTGGGATGTAAAATGAATAAATTAACAAAAAGTTTTTATCTCTACCCGTACAAAACAACCTCACCTATGGCCCTATGCACAAAGTCTTTGGGGGAGATCAATAGCAAGCAACAGATAAGCAAAAGTTAGTGAAGAACTCAAAATGCTTCAGTGTCTTATGTGAACAGGAAATGGGACAAGAAGTATCAAGTCTGTGGAGACAGGGATAAACCAGGTGGCTGGGTGGCCACCAAGATGAGAGCTGATCAAAGTCTTAAGGAAGGGGACTGTCCTGCTACCTCAAAGGCAAGGCCTCTTACATTTTAAAGAAGATATTGAGACCTGGAATGGTTAGGCAACTTGCAATGCCTAACCAACAGGTCACACAGCTAATCAGAATCAGAACTAGATACAAAGACGCCAAAGGCTGTCTGCTTTAAGATCTGATCTGCTAATCTCTTCATCATGCCCTCTCATGGACTTATAAAAAACCATATTAGAATGAATTAATATACAAATTACAAATGACCTCTACTGGTAGTTTAATAACAAAATATAGGTTTGCTGAAAGATCACTAGGGGAGGCAGGGTGAGCCAATCATAAGGTGCATTTTTGTTTTGTTTTACATTTTCTAGCTCCTTATAATGAAGACTAGGTCTTATGAAAGATGTCTCTTCACATATATTCACTTGGAAGCAACCAGCATGTACATCAGAAAAGCACAGTTCCTAGGAGAGTTGGATTTCTTGCTCCAACAAACACTGCAAGGAAAGTGCTTCATCTGCCCTTGACATCGGGGAGGACTCAAAGGGAAAAAGAAGTAATGGGGTGAAAACCATTAACATTCCCTGAGATGTTCCTTTATTTCTCACCCTGGTGCTCTTCGCCTTTCCACTCCTACTGGGTATGGCTGAGATGTCCATGTATGTCCTCTGTAATAATGAAGACAAACCTAAGTGCAGGGAAGCCAAGAGAATTGTGTTTCCTCTTCACAGTGTAAACAGAGGAACGAGGCAGGTGCCATGTAATCCCACACTGCAAAGCCAGAGGCAGGATAACAAGAGCTTGAGGCCAGCCTGGGCTGCACAGCAAGATACTATTCCCAAATGCAAAACAAACAAAACCCCTATACTACATATATGTACATATATTATGTATGAATGTATTTTTATTCTTTATTAATTACACTTTATTCACTTTGTATCACCCCTGTGGTTCCCTCCCTCCTCCTGTCCCAATCCCTCCCTTCCTCCACCCTATGCATGCATGCCCCTCCCCAAGTCCACTGATAGGGGAGGACTTCTTTTCCTTCTGATCCTAGTCTATTAGGTCTCATCAGGAGTGGCTGCATTGTCTTCTTCTGTGGCCTGGTAATGCTGCTTCCCCCTCAGGGGGAGGTAACTAAAGAGCAGGCCAATCAGTTCATGTCAGAGACAGTCCCTGTTCCTATTACAATGGAACCCACTTGGATACTGAACTGCCATGGGCTACATCTGTGCAGGGATTTTAGGTTATCTCCATGCATAGTCCTTGTTTGGAGTATCAGTCTCAGGAAAGACCCCTGTGTTCAGATTTTTTGGTTCTGTTGCTCTCCTTGTGGAGTTCCTGTCCTCTCCAGATCTTACTGTTTCCCACTTCTTTCCTAAGATTCCTTGCAAGGGTTGCCCATAAGTCTCAGCATCTGCATTAATAGTCTGCAGGGCAGAGCCTTTCAGAGGTCCTCTGTGTCAGGCTCCTGATTTGTTCCCTCTTTTCTCCTTCTTCTGATGTCCATCCTCTTTGCCTTTCTGGATGGGAATTGAGTGTTTTAGCAAGAGTCCTCCCTCTTGATTAGTTTCTTTAGGTGTATAGATTTTAGTAGGTTTATCCTATATTATATGTCTATATGAGTGAGTATATACCCTGTGTGTCTTTCTGCTTCTGGGATAGCTCACTCAGGATGATCTTTTCCAGATCCTACCATTTACCTGCAAATTTAATGATTTCCTTGTTTTTTTATTGCTGAGTAATATTCCATTGTGTAGATAATACCACAATTTGTGCATCCATTCCTCCACTGAGAGGCATCTGTGCCTTTTCCAGCTAATAGCTATTACAAATAAATATGCAAATTGTTGAGCAAATGTCCTTACTGTGTGCTTGAGAATTTTATGGGTTTATGCCTAGGAGTGGTATAGCTGGATCTTGAGAAAGGCTATTCTTAGTTGTCTGAGAAAGCACCAGATTGCTTTCCAGAGTGGTCGTGCAAGTTTACATTCCCACCAGCAGTGGAGGAGGTTCCCCTTTCTCCATAACCTCTCCAGCATGTGTTGTCTCTTGAGTTTTTTATCTTAGCTATTCTGATGGGTGTAAGGTGAAATCTCAGGGTTGTTTTGATTTGCATTTCCCTGATGGCTAAGGAGGTTGAGCATTTCTTTAAGTGTTTCTCTGCCATTCGATATTCCTCTATTGAGAAATCTCTGTTTAGCTCTGTACCCCATTTTTAATTGGATTACTTGATTTATTGATTTCAACTTCTCAAGTTCTCTATATATGCTGGATATTATCCCTCTGTCAGGTATAGGGTTGGTGAAGATCCTTTCCCAATCTGTAGGCTGTCATTTTGTTCTGAGGACAGTGTCCTTTGCTTTACAGAAGCTTTTCAGTTTCATGAGGTCCCATTTATTGATTGTTGCTCTTAGAGCCTGTGCTGTTGGTGTTCTGTTCAGGAAATTGTCTCCTGTGCCAATGAGTTCAAGGCTCTTCCCCACTTTTTCTTCTAAGTGGCTTAGTTTGTCTGGTTTTATGTTGAGGTCTTTGATCCACTTGGACTTTAGTTTTGTGTAGGGTGATAAATATAGATCTATTTGTATTTTTCTACATAAAGACATCCAGTTAGACTAGCACCATTTGTTGAAGATGCTGTCTTTTTTTCCATGGAATGGATTTGGCATTTTTGTAAAAAATCAGGTGTCCATTAGTGTGTGGATTTATGTCAGAGTCTTCTATTTGGTTTCATTGATTGACCAGTCTATTTCTATGCCAGTACCATGCAGTTTTTAGTATTGTTGCTCTATAGTACAGCTTAAGATCAGGGATGGAGATAACTCCTGAAGGTCTTTTACTGTAGAGAATTGTTTTAGCAATTCTGGGTTTCTTGTTGTTCCATATGAAGGTGAGAATTTTTCTTTCAAGGTCTATAAAGAATTGTATTCGTAATTTGATGGGAATTGCATTAAATCTGTAGATTGCTTTTGGTAAGATGGCCATTTTTACTATATTAATCCTGCCAAGCCATGAGCATGGGAGATCTTTCCATCTTCTCATATCTTCTTCTGATTCTTTTTTCAGAGACTTGAAATTTTTTTCATACAAGTCTTTGACTTGCTTGGTTAGGTTCACACCAAGGTACTTTATGTCATTTGTGGCTATTATGAAGGGTGTTGTTTCCCTAATTTCTTTCTCAGCCCTTTTGTCTTTTGTATACAGGAGGGCTACTGATTTTTTTTTTTTAGTTAATTTTGTATCCAGCCACATTGCTGAAGGTGTTAATCAGTTGTAGGAGTTCCCTGGTAGAATTATTGGGGTCACTCAGGTATACTATCATATCATCTGCAAATAGTGATACTTTGACTTCTTCCTTTCTAATTTGTATCCCCTTGATCTCCTTCAATTGTCTTATTGCTCTAGCAAGGACTTCAAGAACAATGTTGAACAGATATGGAGAGAGTGGGCAGCCTTGCCTTGTCCCTGATTTCAGTGGGAATGATTTAAGTTTCTCTCCATTGAGTTTGATGTTGGCTATAGGCTTGCTGTATATTGCCTTTACTATGTTCAGGTATGTGCCATGTATCCCTGATCTCTCCAAGACTTTAAACATGAATGGATGTTAGATTTTGTCAAATGCCTTTTCAGCATCTAAGGAGATGATCATGTGGTTTTTCTCCTTCAGTTTGTTTATGTGGTGGATCACACTGATGCATTTCCATATATTGAACCACCTCTGCATACCTGTGATGAAGCCTACTTGGTCTTAGTGGATGTTCTTGGATTCAGTTTGCAAGTATTTTGTTGAGTATTTTTGCATCAATGTTCATAGGGGAGATTGGCCTGAAATTTTCTAAACCTTTGTGAGGTTTAACTATCAAGGTGATTGTGGCTTCATAAAATGAGTTTGGTAGTGTTCCTTCTGTTTCTATTTTGTGGAATAGTTTGAAGAGTATTGGTGTTAGCTCTTCTTTGAAGGTCTGGTAGAATTCTGTGCTGAAACAATCTGGCCCTGGACTTTTTTGCATGGTAGACTTTTGATGACAGCTTCTATTTCCTTAGAGGATATAGGACTATTTAATTGGTTTACCTGGTCTTGATTCAGTTTTGGCATGTAGAATTGGTCAAGAAAATTGTCCATTTTATTTAGATTTTTCAAATTTTGTGGCATATAGACTTCGGAAGTAAGACCTAATTATTGTTTGGATTTCTTCAGTGTCTGTGGTATGTCCCCCTTTTCATTTCTAATTTTGTTGATTTGGATAGTGTCTCTCTGCCTTTTAGTTAGTTTGGCTAAGGGTTTGTCTATATTGTTGATTTTCTCAAAGAACCAGCTCTTGGTTTCATTGATTCTTTGAATTGTTTTATTTGTTTCTAATTTATTGATTTCAGCCCTGAGTTTGATTATTTCCAGCCATCTACTCCTCTTTGGTGTGTATGATTCTTTTTTACCTAGGGCTTTTAAGTGAGCCATTAAGTTGCTTGCATGAGTTGTTTCGAATTTCTTCTTGAAGGCATTTACTGCTATGAACTTTCCTCTTAGCACTGCTTTCATTGTATTCCATAAATTTGGGTATTTTGTGCCTTCATTTTCATTGAAATCTAGGAAGACTTTAATTTTTTTCTTTATTTCTCCTCTGACCCAGCTGTCATTTGTTGTTCAGTTTCCATATGTGTGTGTAGGCCTTTTGCTATTTTTTTCATTGAGGTACAGCTTTAGTCCATGGTGATCAGATAGGATACAAGGGATTATTTCAATCTTCTTGTATCTGTTGAGTCTTGCTTTGTGGCCAACTATATGGTTTGTTTTGGAGAAGGTTCCATGAGTTGCTGAGAAGAAAGTAAATTCTTTTGAGTTTGGGTGAAAGGTTCTGTAGTTGTCCATGAGGTCCATTTGATTCATGACCTCTGTCAGAGTTATTGTTTCTTTGTCTAATTTCTGTTTTGTTGACTGGTCTTTTGTTGAGAGTGGAGTGTTGAAGTCTCCCACTATTAATGTGTGTGGGGTCTATGTGTGGTTTAAGTTTTATTAAAGTTTCTTTTACAAGTGTTGGTGCCCTTGAATTTGGGGCATAGATGTTCAGGATTGTGATATCTTCCTGGTGGATTTTTCCCTTGATGAGTATGAAGTGTCCTTCTCTATCTCTTTTGATTAATTTTCGTTGAAAATCTATTTTATTAGCTATTAGAATGGCTACTCCTGCTTGCTTCTTAGGTCCATTTGCTTGGAAAACCGTCTTCCAGCCCTTTACTATCAGGTAATGTCTATCTTTGTGATTTAGGTGTGTTTCTTGTATGCAACAGATTGTTGGATTTTGTTTACACATCCATTCTATTAGTCTATGTCTTTTTATTGGAGTTGAGTCCATTGATGTTGAGGGAGATTAATCACCAGTGGCTGTTAGATATTGATGTTGGCTATGGTAGTGTGTTTGTGTGTTTGAGCTTCTTTTTGTTTTACTGTAGTGAGGTTTTTTATTTCCTGTGTTTTCTTGAAAGTAGTTAGTTTTCTTGGGTTTATTTTTCCTTCCAGTGTCTTCTGTAATGCTGGATTTGTGTGTAGGTATTGTTGATATTTGTTTTTGTCATTGAATATCTTGTTTTCTCTATGAGGACTGAGAGTTTTGCTGGATACAGTAGCCTAGGCTGACATCTGTGTTCTCTTAGGGTCTGCATGATATCCATCCAGGCTTTTCCGGCTTTCATAGTTTCAGTTGAGAAGTCAGGTGTGATTGTGATGGGTTTGCCATTATATGTTACTTGGCCTTTTTCCCTTGCAGCTTTTAGTATTTTTTCTTTGCTCTGTATACTTACTGCTTTGATTATTATGTGATGGGAGGGTTTTCTTTTCTGGTCTAATTTATTAGGTGTTTTGTAGGCCTCTTGTATTCTTATAGGCCACCCTTTAAGTTGGGGAAATTTTCTTCAATGATTTTGTTGAAAATATTTTCTGGGCCTTGGAGGAGGGAATCGTCTTTTTCCTCTATTCCTATTATTCTTAGGTTTTGTCTTTTTATGTTGTCTTGGATTTCTTGGACGGTTTGTGTCAGGAATTTTTTAGATTTATTATTTTCTTTGACGGATACATGGATTTCTTTTATTGTATTGAACTACCTGGGAATGAGAAAAAACAACTGTGATTATTTGAATTGAAGCCAGGTGCAGTGAGCTCTTGAAGGGCAGGGTGAACTGTTCTGAGAAACAACCAGCTGTAAACTATAGAGCAAAAGTGATCTGATTTTCAGGTATAAAAACCCTGTGCTTTGCATGTTTGGGGTCGTCTCCTATCTTTGGAGGGGCGACCCTATCACGATAGCAATAAAACCTCTTGCTTTTGCATCGAGCTGTGGTCTGTGAGAATTCCTGGGAAGGGCGTGATCCTGAGTAGTGAGATGCCAGGTCTTACATTTTTGGTGCATTGGCCGGGAAACAGAATGTCCCTTCCCAACCCTCATCAGACTGGGCTTGGAGGTCGAGCTCAGAAGTAGTCTGATTTCTGGTATACCACTCTGTATCTGGGAACTGGAGGACACTCCAGATACCATCTGGGGAGGCTAGGTCTGTGAAGGTCTTCCTCCCATCTGTAGGAATCGGCTGCCAGGAGGCAGCCTCTCTATCTGGGGAGGCTAGGTCCGTGATGGTCCTCCTCCCATCTGTTTCTCATCGGAAATGGCTGCCATGAGGCAGCCTCTCAATCAGAATTCTGTGGTACCACCAGTAAGGGCGTCCTTATCTGAATTGCCTGCCGTGTTCTCTTTGTTGGACGACTTTATTATGGGACAGACTGTGACTTCTTTTTGACCTTCCACCTTCTTATCCACCAGCTTTTCCCCCACTAATCCCCCAGCAGGTCTGCAGCAGGGTGCCACCAGTCCCTCGGCACCACCAGATTCTGAAAGTGAGAGTGCTACCAGCAGTCCCTCCGCACCACTGCTGTCACCACCAGATTTCGAAAGTGAACCCCCCATTTCCAAAAATCCCCAAGCTCTAGCTGATTTGTTTGAATCTGTCCTATTCTCACACCAGCCCACTTGGGATGATTGCCAGCAACTCTTGCCGGCCCTCCTGACTACCGAGGAACAGGGTTGAGTCCTCCTTGAGGTGACAAAGAATGTGCCAGGAACGAACAGGAGACCTTCCATCCTCCCTAATGAGATTGATGATGGCTTTCCCCTCACCCGCCCCAACTGGGATTACAACACACCCGGAGGTAGGGAACGCCTGAAGGTCTATCGCCTGACTCTAATGGCGGGTCTCTGTGGGGCTGCTCAAAAGCCCACCAATTTGACGAAGGTCAGAGAGACAGTTCAGGGGCCGGATGAATCCCCTGCAGCCTTTCTTGAATTGCTGATGGAGGCTTACAGCCGGTTTACGCACTATGACCCTACCTCAGATGAGCATAGGGCAATGGTGACTATAACCTTTATAGACCAGTCAGCCAGAGATATTCGTAGAAAACTCCAGAAAATAGAGGGTTTACAGGACAAGTCGTTGAAGGATTTAGTGCAGGTAGCAGAAAAGGTTTTCTACAGCCAGGAGATGGAAGAAGAGAAAGAGGAAAGAAAGCAGAAAGAGCAGGAAATGAGAGAAAGAAAAAGGAATAAGAGGCAAGACAGAAAGTTGACTAAGATCCTGGCCACCGTAGTGCAGGAGAGTTGTAATGATAGGGAGAGAGTTCCTAGCAATTGGAGGGGCCCTCTGTCTAAGGATCAGTGTGCCCATTGCAAGGAGAAAGGACACTGGATCAAGGATTGTCCAAAAGGAAGTAAAAGCCGGTCCACTTCTTGGTGGACACTGGCACCCAGCATTCTGTTCTGTTATAAGACTTTGGAGCTAAAAAAGAGAAAAAATTGTGGGTCCAAGGAGCCACTGGATGTAAACAATATTCATGGACTACATGAAGAACAGTGGACCTTGGAGTGGGCTGGGTATCCCACTCATTCTTAGTTGTCCCCACATGCCCGTACCCACTGTTAGGGCAAGATATCCTAACCTAAGACAGGGGCCCATATTATTTTAGACCAGATGGCCCACAGGTGACAGAAAATAAAGGGGATCCCATTCAGGTGCTGACGATTCAACCGGAAGATGAATATTGCCTGTTTGAAAAGGTGGTAAGTCCAGAAAAAGACATTGACTGGTGGCTAGAGAGACATTCCAGGGCATGGGCTGAAATGGCTGGCCTAGGAAAAGCAGAGAAACAGCCCCCAGTTCAGATAGAGCTGAAGTCTCAGGCTACCCTAATCATGGTGCAGCATTATCAGATGTCTAAGGAAGCCCATGATGGGATCTGCCCTCACATACAGTAGCTCCTTGACCTAGGGGTGCTCAAAAGGTGCCAATCTGCCTGGAATACTCCACTGCTGCCAGTTCAGAAGCCTGAGAGCAATGACTATTGACCCGTACAGGACTTGAGCAAAGTTAACAAACAGGCGGACTCACATCCTACCATGCCCAACCCATATAACCTGTTGAGTTCCCTTCCCCCTGACAGGCTTTGGTATACAGTCTTGGACCTTAAGGATTCTTTTGTCTTCAACTTAGCCCTACCAGCCAAGACATTTTTGCTTTCGAATGGAAAGACCCGGACTCAGGGGTCTCGGGCCAGCTTACATGGACCATATTTTGATGAAGCCACCGGCTGTTGCAAGAGCTGGGGGAGCTTGGCTATAGAGCATCGGCAAAAAAGGCCCAGCTCTGCAGGAAACAGGTCAGGTATCTGGGATATATACTGAGAGGGAAAGAGATGGCTATCGGAGGCTAGAAAAGAGACTGTATTTCATATTCCCCCTCCAAGAACTACTAAACAACTGAGGGAATTTTTAGGTACAGTGGGGTTTTTCCAGCTGTGGATTCCGGGATTTGCCGAGATGGCAGCCCCTCTGTATGCCCTTTCAAAGGGCAACAACTCTTTCATCTGGGGAAAGGATGAACACGCTGTATTTGATAACAAGCCTTAATGTCGGCCCCAGCACTGGGACTCCTGATGTGACCAAACCCTTCCATCTCTGTGTGGCCAAGAATCGGGGGATGGCCAAAGGGGTGCTAACACAGAAAATTGGACCCAGGAAGAGACCGGTAGCCTATCTATCCAAAAAGCTTGATTCAGTAGTGGCAGGATGGCCAACCTGCCTGTGAATAGTAGCGGCAGTGGCGGCACTAGTAAAATATGCAGACAAGCTGACTCTGGGACAAGACCTCACCATCTATGCTCCTCATGCTCTTGAGAGTGTCATAAGGCAGCCACCTGATTGCTGGCTTACAAACGCCCACATGACACATTACCAGGCTTTGCTCTTGAATAACGATAGAGTCACCTTTGCCCCGGTGACAGGGCTAAACCCTGCCACCTTATTGCTGGATCCAGAAATCCAGCCCCCAGAGCATGATTGTTTGCAGGTTCTAGCAGAGGAACAGGGATGGTGAAAAGACTGGAGATTCTGGCTTTGCTCAATGCCTTGTTGCTGCCCGCCAAGGTAAGTATTATTCATTGCCCATGACACCACAAGGGAACTTTCAGGGCAGCAAAGGGGAATAACATGGCTGATCAGGAGGCTAAAGCAGCTGCTAAAGGAAACTCTGTCCCAGTGGTACTGACTGCTGAGCTTCCCAGAGAAGAATGACTAAACTACACAGAAACTGACTTAAAGCTAATACGGCAAAAACAGGGGATATTTGACTCCGGTGTGGGTGCATGGATTGACTCAAAAGGTTGTCCCATCCTGTGGGAATTCAACAAGTTCCTAAGGAGGGGCGAAAAGAATGAAATAGGGACAAGGAGACACAAAGAATGAGAGCAAGTCTATAATCTGATCTCGGTCTCGTTTATTTGAAAAATTTCACACAACTTTATAGGGAGAAGGCAGGAAGGGAAAATGTGTCAGCAATATAGTTTACAAAACATAACAGGGTGATTAATAATGATGCAGAACACCGCAAGAATGTTTACTAAAAGAGATACTACAAGAGTGTCAGCTAAGATATCTCAAAATGTCTAGCCTGACACACAGATGTCTCATAGGTTCCGGAAACATAAATCTCTCACCTACGACCTTGTTGCAGCTGTCTGTAACTATCCACTAGCTGGCCTTGGCTCCCGGCAAAAGGTAAGGTCATTCTACCACAGGAAGACGCTGAGAAATTAATAACTCAGATGCATAAGTGGACTCACTTGGGGGCAAAGAAATTGGTTGAAATTGCCTGCCAATCCCAGTACCAAATACTAAACCTCACCGCCCTGACTGAGAGAATGACTCGGGAGTGTGAACCCTGTCAGAAGGATGGGTGGAAGCTTTTCCCACAAAGAAAGAAACCGATCTGGTTGTAGCCAAAAAGATTCTGGAAGACATTTTTCCTCAGTTCGGTATTCCAAAGGCAATTGGGTTAGACAATGGGCCGGCCTTCGTTGCTCAGGTAAGTCAGGAGGTGGCCAGATTCCTGGGGCTTGATTAGAAATTACACTGTGCTTATAGACCCCAAAGTTCAGGACAGGTAGAAAGAATGAATAGAACTCTAAAAGAGACTCTCACCAAACTGACCATGGAGACTGGCGGCGCCTGGGTGGTGCTCCTTCCCTTGGCCCTTTTTAGAGTCAGAAATACTCCCTCCTTACTAGGCCTGACTCCCTTCGAACTACTATATGGGGTTCCTGCTCCCCTGACTCTTCTTGGGGACCCCCCTGACATAACTAGTGGTAATTCTGACTTGTTGTCCAGGCTGAAAGGACTGCAGCTTTTTCAGAAAGAAATTTGGAGCAAGGTTGGCAGTGCATATGCACCTGGGTCCTTGGAGGTGCCCCGTCAGTTCCAGGTTGGAGATCTGGTATGTGCGATGACACCGAAGCCAGAATCTGGAACCTCGGTGGAAGGGTCCTTATTACATCCTGCTCACCACTGTAGCAACTGCTGTCAAAGTCAAGGGCATCGCAGCTTGGAACCACGAGTCACACATCAAGCCAGTTCTTCATCAACCTGCAGACACCTGGAAAGTCCAAGCCTCCAACAACCCGCTAAAACTGAAACTCATCAGGGACAATAAACTCTCTGACCAGTACTCGCCTTCGTCAAGGGATGTGTAAAATACAGTTCAGGTCCTGATGCTCCAGAGACAGTATCAACCTCTCCCTGAGGTTGATCCAAAATTTTAGGGTTAAAATTGAGGCAAAAAGAAAAGGGGGGAATGAGGGACCACTTGGGAATGAGAAACAACTGTGATTATTTGAACTGAAACCAGGTACAGAGAGCTCTTGAAGGGCGGGGTAAACTGTTCTGAGAAACAACCAGCTGTAAACTATCTACAACCAGCTGTAAACTATAGAGCAAAAGTGATCTGATTTTCAGGTATAAAAACCCTGTGCTTTGCATGTTTGGGGTCGTCTCCTATCTTTGGAGGGGTGACCCTATCACAATAGCAATAAAACCTCTTGCTTTTGCATCGAGCTGTGGTCTGTGAGAGTTCCTGGGAAGGGCGTGATCCTGAGTAGTGAGACTCCAGTTCTTACAGTATCTTCCACACCTGAGATTCTTTCTTTCATCTCTTGTAGTCTGTTGGTTATGCTTACCTCTGTAGTTCCTGTTTTCTTTCCTAGGTTCTCCCTCTCCATGATTTCCTCCATTTGTGTAAGTTTTCCATTCTATCTTCAGATCTTGAACCGTTTTGTTGATTTCCTTCACCTGTCTGACTGTATTTTCCTTCAATTCCTTCAGCTGTTCGTTTGAACATTCCTCTGTTTCTTTTATTTCTTTCCATGATTTAATCATTTCCTCTCTGAACGCCACAAACTGTTTGGCTGCATCTTCCTGTATTTCTTTACAGATGACCAGAATCTGTTTTATTATATCTTCCCCTAATTCTTTACACGTTTTATTTGCTTCCTCCATCAACCTCTTCATAAGCATAGATGTAAGGTCATCTTCTTGAATTTCACTTATGTTAGGGTGTTCAGGGCTACTTGCCCCTAGATAACTGGGTTCTGGGGATGCCATATTGCTTTGCCTTTTGTTGGTTGTGCTTTTTTGCTGGCCTCTACCCATCTTTCTGTCTCAGGTGTTGTCTGTTAATTTCTGGTGCCTGCTGAGTCCTGGGGTTGGGAGAATCCACTTGGCAGGGTTCTGAAGTTCTCATTTGCTTTTTGGGTATGGTCAACTGAATGGTGGTGCTTCAGGAATTGTCACAGTTCACTTCAGGTGTATGGACCTGTGTTGGTAACTGTGGTGTTAAGGAAGGCTCTCCTCTCATCAGGAGACGTCCTGGTGATGGCTGCCCTGCTGCTGGGTTTCTTGCTCTGAATTTAGTGAGCAGCAGCTGTTGCTCTTAAGGTGTAATTGTTGGGTGCAGCCCTCTTGAAGAACCAGGGATTCCCACAGTTTTGTCAGTTTAGCTAGGATAACTGGTTGATCCTTGGAGCAGTGTCTGAGGGCTGCTGTAATGGCTCTCTGGCTTTTATAGGTCTGAGGATGCAGCTGTGTGCCCCAGTGCCCTAGTGGTACTCAATAATGGTGGATGAGCACAGCGCCCCTGCCTGCAATAGAAGGCTAAAACCTAGAGTCTGCATGAATCCAGAAAGTCTTTTGGAGCTGGGTGTCCTGAGCGTTGGACCTGATGATCCCCCCACTGTGGGGTTTCCTCCTGACAGGGACACCCAGTCTTTGCTTTGGGGACAGCCCTTCTGTCTGTGATGGCTAATAAAACCCACAGGCACAGACTTACATGGCTCTGCCTTTTTGCCTTTCTGGGGTTTGGGTGCCTGGGCATCTGCCGAAACTGGGTAATTTTTCCCGAGATGGGTAATTTTTCCTTTTCAGGGTGGTGGTATCAGCTGAGTGCTCTGAGATCAGACCATCCGTTCCCCTCCCTGTGGGTTTGCACCCGACAGAGAAACTCAGTCTCTGGTACCCTGGGGCCCACAGTTCTATCTGGGGCAGTGAGTCAGGCATGCAGGCAGGACTCTGTGCCGGCACCTGGGTCCCCCGCTCTGGCTCTGGGCTGGCTCCTGGGCAGCCACAGAACCCCGAGTCTTTTCCAGGGAATGTCTGGGTGACCTAAGGTCGGTCCCAATCGTTTCCTGCACCATGGGGTTATCTCTCGACTGGAAATTCCAGTCTCTGATGTTGTGGTGCCCACAGTTCAGTCTGGGACAGTGATCAGAGCATGCTGGCGTGTGGCTCTGGACTGGCAACCAAGCGCCTGGTGGAACCGGGATCTCTTCCATGGTTTAGCTGGATGAGTTAAAGCTGATTGAATCCCCCACTGTGGGATATCCTCTCACCTGGGAAACACAATCACTTGTGTTTTATGGCCTCGAGTTCTGAGTGCTGGTCACTGTGCCAATCCTGCTGTGCTGCTGGTCAGAATGAGAGTCCTCCCGGCACTGCCATCTTGCCAAATCATATGAATGTATTTTTAAAACCCTAGCATAGAAAACATTTACAAAGGCAAACTTGACCGTTAGTACATTTTGTAATCTTGAAGCCTTCTTTTATATGATTAACCAGACTATGGTCAATATTATATGTTATATATAATATGCTGTATTTTTTTTATTGCCTAGACCAGGTTTGAATGCTAAAAGGTTTCATTTTATCTATCTATCTATCTATCTATCTATCTATCTATCTATCTATCTATCTATCTATC
>NW_026596463.1:2488828-2490480 GCF_907164565.1 Psammomys obesus | reverse complement strand
ATCTATCTATCTATCTATCTATCTATCTATCTATCTATCTATCTATCATTTTTGGTATGGGTTGGTATGAAGCTAGTTGAGATAAGTCATTTACCTTAGAACTTAAGTAATGAGTCAGACAATAAGTTTAACCAATGGTTTAAAAAATGGTGGAAGACAACTCCCTTGTCTATGAAATCATACTGGATTATGACACACATGAACTTCAATGGAGAACATAAAATTTGGGAGTAGGGAGAGGCCACTGAGACACACAATAAAATCATCTGTAATCTCCTACTTTCCAAGTTTTAGTTATTTAGCTGCCATACACAATGGATTTTATTATGACATCTTATACATGTATGTCATTGTACTTGGTTCACATTTGTCTTTCTACTCTGCTTGATCCTATGATTTCCATCTTATAAAAAGTCTGGATCCTAGAACAAAGGCAACTGTAATCCTTCCATGTATCAGTCAGATAAGGAAGAATATGAATGATTTAGCATTCAGGCAATAGTATGAATGAATGAGCTATCTAATTGTAGGATTCCACTACTTAGTTAGAGAAGATAATATGTCAATCCTGGGATATTCTATATTCTAAGCAGAACCACATATACATACAAATAAATATATGGAAGAGACCATGTCTATCCACTTTTCTTCTTCCTAGACAGGAAGATTCTGTGTAATTAAATTGAGACTGTATCATTAATTTTTGACAAGAAATATAAAGAAAAGGAAACATGCTTTCCAGGCCTAAGTGGGTAAGTGTGGGAGTCTTCTCTGTAACAAAAGCTAGGACAACCATGAGGTCCACATGTTCTAGATACCACAGACACAGGATGCAAAAGGACCAATTCCAGAATTTGTCCCTGACATGAGAAAGATGTTTGCTGAGTTTAGTCACTGAGATTTAAGTTTGTTTCTGAACTTTTACATTGTAGAGCACTCATACTTGAGTTAAGACAATCCATAAGGACGTCAATGGAGGCATAGGTTAGAGGTATGTTTTTGAAATCTTATAGGAAGATTTTGTTTTTAAAGAAAAAGTGTATTGTTATTAAATGTTATTATGTTGGACAGCATATGCATTCAACCTAAACAGGCTTTTAGAAGAGGTGAACAGCTATCTTTTTCAGAACGGACACACTATATAACGGGGGGAAAAAGGA
The DNA here is from genome assembly GCF_907164565.1 of Psammomys obesus. NCBI lineage: Eukaryota > Metazoa > Chordata > Mammalia > Rodentia > Muridae > Psammomys > Psammomys obesus. The sequence continues at coordinate 2,489,320 of NW_026596463.1, read as the reverse complement.
AGAGAATTTGGAGTACGCCTGCTATTTTTACTGAATGTAGTAATAAATACATTGTCTTCTTGGCTTGGCTGGTATGTAGCTATAGATCAAAACTGCCGAATGGAAGGGAACCGCAAAGCAGGTGATTCCCACACTCTCACTGCAAAGGGAGGCCTGTTGTGACTGGTGGTTCATGTCCTGGTGAAGAAAGAAACATATGGCCCAGGGCAGCCTTTAAACCACAAAAATAAAGACACCAAGACCTTTTAAATTTTCAAAACTTAGGCCTTATCTGGGCATTCTCAACTAGTTTTCCTAAGGTAACCCATCCATTTTTCTTTATCTAGACATGTGACCAGCTATACTCCCAGGCTCAGGATCTTTACCGACTGCCTTCGTGTTTCCTGAGAAAGTGCTTTTCTCTCTTCCCTTTTCAGAGTTCCTTTCTCCACATAGGAAGTCCTGCCTTCTTCTTCTTCTTCTTCTTCTTCTTCTTCTTCTTCTTCTTCTTCT
>NW_026596463.1:2413550-2488818 GCF_907164565.1 Psammomys obesus | reverse complement strand
TTCTTCTTCTTCTTCTTCTTCTTCTTCTTCTTCTTCTTCTTCTTCTTTTCCCAAGCAGATTGGCCAATTAGATCTTTATTGACAGCTGCTACATCCACACAAGACATTCCTCCACAGAAGGCTGTTCTTCTGTGTTCATTAAGCGCTTCTGTAGACATTAAGAGTATTTCATTTGAGTGAGTGATCTTGGGGTGAGAATTGACAGACCACCCTCTGCTCAAGTGAAATAAGAAGCATTCATAAACCAAATCTCTTGGCATATTTGTTTCTTATTTGCATTAATTTTTCTTAGAGAAGATTTTGTTTTTAAAGAAAAAGTGTATTGTTATTAAAAGACTGAAAGTCATGGGCAAAAAAAGCAAGTTCTGGCTCAAACTTTTACACTAGTATATAGGAAGATGATCAATTTATAAACTTACTCCTTGTATTGTAATTATTTAGTATCATCATCATCATCATTATTTATTGTAAGAAATTCTGCCATCCTTGAAACAATAAAAACCACAAGAAACAATAACAACCTAATGATGAGGGTTTTCAACATATTCATATATCATCAAATTTTTCATGACCTTGAATTTGCTGGGAGAAGACCATGTTCAACCAACAATTTATTTATTAATTTGAAATAGAAGTCTTGCATCTGACTTAACAAATGACTTGCTTTTAGAGCGTGCTATCTAGATTTAGGTGCGCTAGTCATTTTAGAAGAGGGAATCTCAACTGAGAAAATGCTTTCACAAGATTGGTCTGTGGTAAGTCTTGGCAGCATTTTCTTGGTTGACAACAGATATGGGAAGGCTCAACTTGCAGTGGACAGTGCCACTCCTGGGCTGGTGGTCCTGAGTTCTCTAAGAAAGCGGCTGAGTAAGCCATGAAGAGCCAGCCAGTAGGTAGCACTCCTTATGCCTCGGAATCAGCTCCTGACTCCAGGCTTCTGCCCTGTTTGAGTTCCTGTCCTGACTTCCTTCAATGATGGACTACAATGTGGAAGTGTAAGCCAAGTAAAACTTTTCCTCTCTAAGGTTTGGTCACTATATTTTTAACACAGCAATAGAAACACTAACTAAGACACAGATTAAGAGCTTAACTATGCTATTATGGCAACATTTAATTTTCTAGAAGGCAGGAACACACTCGACCAAAGTTAAGAGGAATTTATAAAGTGAATTGGATCCTCCAAAGCAACCTGCTGTTTTTCTTCAGAGCTGCCAGTTGTGGTTGCCATTAAGTAGGCCATGAAGAGCAGTGGCAGCCATGCTCATAGTAAGCTGAAGGGGGAGGGGTCCTTTGACCTTGTTTGTAGGAATAGATACAGTGAAACATGTTGGGGTTGTGGGAATGATCTTGTGTCTCCTGTAAGGACTATGCTACTGCATACATACGGAAATGGGTTTGTTCATATATGTTTATGATAATGGGCTGCCTTTTATATTTTTAAATTTTTTTGTTTTCAATAATCAAAATGCTACTGTGTTCAGGGCTCAAAATTGAACTGTGGTGAAGCAGTTCAATATTTAAATGGCTCACAATTATTGAGTTTTTGTGTTACACACCAATAGCTTTTCTTCAGAATGCTCCAAGAAGGAATTATTACTTCTGCCATTTCATTACAGATGAAAAAGGTGGACTTAAGGAAACTTGCCAAGTTACAGATCTACCAGAGAACCATCTCTTCCCTGAGCCTCTGCTCTTGATATCAGAATATGTCACAAGAAAACAAACAAACAAAAATATCCATGGTGGTCAAATCCTTTATATTCAACAATTATCATAATGGCCTTTCCTCTAGAAGGCATGCAACATGTACTGCCCAAGAGCCAAACCAATGCCCCACAGCCCTTCTTTGGTATTCTTTGGTATTGTATGGCTGGCTATTTTCAAGAACAGATATTAGGGTTTGTGTTGTTGGTTATTAATATTTATTATTGACTTATCTTTTAGTTAAATAGCAGTCATTCCTAAACCAGCTGTATACCTAAATCACCACACAGAGCCTAGGATTTATTTAATTAACCTAGAGTTAATTAAACAACAATTAATAATTATTAATAAATTATTTATTGATAAATAATTATTAAATAATAATAAATAATTATTAAATAACATTGCTAATAATTAACAATGTTGGGCAATATAGTTACTTCATCCTAAACCTCTAAGCTCATATAGTTTCCTCCCATTCAGATTTCCCACATTATACTTGCCTTTAGTCAAATATTAGATCCAGTTCATCTCTCCTGGTGGTTCCAAGTCCTTCCCCCCACCCCCATTCTTTCTCTTTGACTCCTCCCACTCACTTCCTTCTCCTCCCCTTCAGACCAGATGTCCCACTCTATTATCTCCATTGCTCAGCATTGGCTGATTGTTTTATTGACCATACAGAAAACAAATGGTGGCATGTTTACACAAACTTGATGTCCCAATTGAAACCAGATAGTGGGGTAGAGAAATCAGCATTTGAATGAGCAAGGGTAAATTGTATACATTCCACAAAAACATTATACCAACATTTCCCCCTTTAAGTCCAATAAAAGGCTCCTTTTTCTTTCAATACAATAATAATAAAAGTTACAAAAACTATTAGGAAAAATTTACATGTGGAATGTCCAGTCCATGTGTATTTGGTAACTTAGGAGAAAGTATCTGATTATCCTATCTTGACAACTTTAGAGTTCTATACCTAAATTAACTTTTATCCTTATTGATATTACCTATATGAAAATATTTTCTTAAATTCTAAACAACTTAAGCTTAATTGTGCAAATATATCTATTTGGGCTTCAACTCTACCAGAGACTTGAGAAGGAATAAAATTAGTTACTTGAGTAAATAGGAAGTGCATGTTAGCAGCTTCCAAAAAATAAAAATAAAATTGACAGGCACAATTTGCTGCCTAAACAGTCACCCAAAACTCTCTATAATGTTGGAACATCATCTTCAGCCTTCTGGCTCAGTATATTTGACAGACATATAGTGAAGCAGGAACTATTTAGGATTTGCTTACCTGACTTGGCAGCGTTTGGCAGTCAACTTGTCCTGCATTTAAGCATGCCCAGACAGAATTCTGTCTGTCATGAAATGAGGGCATTTTCTTTTTGCCTGGGTGGCTTGTTTGCCATATTTGAAGCCATCTCCATATGGAGGTTCTTTGATACTCATCATCTTCTTTGAGGTAGGCTGGGTGCTGTCAGGAGATTACCTGTCTTATTGTCATAGAATCTTTAAAATAATAAAGACATTTTAAATACCATATTCTATAGGGCTCTGAGGTTTTTGAAGACTTATCTCTCTTTATATAATCCTATCTATCTGTTAACCCTAGGATGTACACTCCTGTGATAAATCAGACTAGTGTCCGATATGATTATGAGTTAACTAACAATTAATTTGTGCTACCTAATATCCTAACCTTATATTTCTCTCTGAATAAGATCATTAACAAATTATAGCCATCTCCTAGGATATTCATAGCCCCAGAAAACAACCAAAAACCTACCCAACCCTCTTTAAAGGAGATTGGACATCCTTCTCATGAATTTTTTTCTAGCTGACTTTTTGGACAGCAGAAATCCTGTTAGGGAGCCCAAAGGAAATTTAGAAAAATAGTTAATTAAGCAAACATTAACATTTGTGGTACAGTCTTTGGATGTTGAGAAATTTCAGGGTTAATAGAAGTCCTGTTTGGAACAGTCTAAAATGCTGGACCAATTGAGATTAGTAGCTTTCTTCAAAGCTCTTTTGGGAGCAGGCTTTGATGAGAAACAGCAGTTGAAGCAGTTGAGGCAGGAACAATCAGAATGCTGGATCATGCAAGATGCTGAAACAGATGTCAACTTTTCAGCATGTTGGAAGGATGAATTCTGTTAGGTTTGATCCTGTGTCTCCTCCAGGCCTTTTGTTCTGCAAACATATAATTTCTCACAAGCATTATACAGTCCTAAAATTATAAATGTATGAGATGTACAGGATGAAACTAAACTGTAAACCAATTTTATCTATGCCAATTAAAAGAATGGCATAATAAATTTTGAGGATATTGTAGCCAAGGATTTATTGGCCATGTATTGTTGAAGTTCTGGTTAGAGAAATTTGTATGCCTCAGTCATTTTCAGAGTTGTTCCCATGGAAAATGGTCAGCACTTTACATTACCTGTTATCTTTAATCTTCTTGAATTCTCTCTTCTTGTGTGTGGCCAAGATCTTCCGGAGGTCTTCTGTCATTTCTAATTTTTATTAGTTTTGATGGAACCCATAATTTCTCTTCTCCTGTATGAACATATGCAAAATCTCTTTTCCAGTGTAATATAGTATCTGTTCTCCATTTTGGAATTAGGAACTTAATATGCTGCTCTAATTCAGCAGTTCTTTCTACAAGTTTCATGTCATATCTTAAATATTGTTGAATTCCAATGGATATACATGCTGAAGCACCATCAGCCCCAGTTTGCAAGGGCATCTCCAAAACAGTCACCATCTCTAACAAATGTGTAACCTTAGGATGATGCTCTCCAGAATTTAAGGCAAAAGCCCACTGGAATTCTGAAAATGAATCTAAGGCATGGTGCCTCTAATTCAGTTCTCCAAACTCTGTAAAATGGAGCACACCAGCCACTGTATGACCTTGTTCCAAGACAACACTAAACAGGAACTGCAGTTCTACTTTAGCATATAGATCTTCATCTACCAATTGAACCTTGACAATACACATATAATATCCAGTCTATACATGTTGGCCTATAGCTGAAGACTTTCTCTCCTGTATTTCAATAGGCTGCCATTTTGCAATATCTTTAAACCTCTGTGGACTTTTCTCATCTGGAACAACCTCTTTCAGTGTTATTGTAAGTACCAGATTGGATTGCTTTGAAGGCTCCCTATTTTAAAAGATTCCCCCAACCTCTGTTCTATGGCCTTTAATTTAGCATCTATTTTTTTAGTCTCTTCTTTCTCTAGTCTGTCTTATCCTGATCTTTCCCAAAGAGAATATACAAAACTAAAATCATCAGTGAAAAAACTATTTGTATGCTAAGAGAAACAAACTCAAATGGTATCCAGAAGCACTGTGTCATTGTGTCTTCCTCCATTTTCAACATAGAAAATTATCTTTTTAAATCTCAAAACCTTTTCCTAAGGACTTTACTTTCCTAGACCTAGCTTCCCTTCTAGATCCTTGAGGCTTCTCAGTCTATATCTGGCTCCTGCTTCCAGGGAGAGGTATTTTTTTCTGCCTCACTCACTGGATCCTGACTCCTTCCTCACTCTGGGAAGTTATTTGGTCCACAAATGTTTGCTCCTCAGACTGGCAAGAACTCCTTCTCAAAGGGATTTCACTTTCTGCCTTGGCTAGCAAAGTCTGGCTTTGAGAAGCTTCCTTGTTAAAGAGCCACTTTTTTTTCTTTTTTTTTTTTTAAATTATTTTATTATTATAATAGTTCTCACATTTTAACTATCTAGTATTTTTCAGTACGTGGCTTTTTTTAAATTCTTTATTAATTACACTTTATTCACTTTGTATCACCCCTGTGGTTCCCTCCCTCCTCCGTCCCAATCCCTCCCTTCCAATCCCTCCCTTCCTCCACCCTCTGCATGCATGCCCATCCCCAAGTCCACTGATAGGGGAGGTCTTCTTTTCCTCCCTTCTGATCCTAGTCTATTAGGTCTCATCAGGAGTGGCTGCATTGTCTTCTTCTGTGGCCTGGTAATGCTGCTTCCCCCTCAGGGGGAGATAATTAAAGAGAAGGCCAATCAGTTCATGTCAGAGACAGTCCCTGTTCCTATTACAATGGAACCCACTTGGATACTGAACTGCCATGGGCTACATCTGTGCAGGGGTCTTAGGTTATCTCCATGCATAGTCCTTGGTTGGAGTATCAGTCTTAGGAAAGACCCCTGTGCTCAGATTTTTTAGTTCTGTTACTCTCCTTGTGGAGTTCCTGTTCTCTCCAGATCTTACTGTTTCCCACTTCTTTCCTAAGATTCCTTGCACTGTGCCCAAGGGTTGCCCATAAGTCTCAGCATCTGCATTAATAGTCTTCAGGGCAGAGCCTTTCAGAGGTCCTCTGTGTCAGGCTCCTGACTTGTTCAACCATGTTTGTAGCAGCCTTATTTGTAATAGCCAGAAGCTGAAAACAACACAGATGTCCCTCAGTGGAGGAATGGATACAGAAATTGTGGTACTTCTACACAATGGAATATTACTCAGCAATAAAAAAACAAGGAAATCATGAAATTTGCAGGTAAATGGTGGGAACTGAAAAAACTCATCCTGAGTGAGTTCTCCCAGAAGCAGAAAGACACAGATGGTATATACTCACTCATATAGACATATAATATAGGATAAACCTACTCAAATCTGTACACCTAAAGAAACTAATCAAGAGGGAGGATTCTTGCTAAAATGCTCAATCCCTATCCAGAAAGGCAAAGAGGATGGACATCAGAAGAAGGCGAATTGAGGCACTTTTTTCTCTACCTAAAGAAACTGCCTCTCTGGGGTTTGTATCTAGAGGTCTTGCTGCTCTGCAGGGGGTCTGTTTAATCAGGAATCTGTGAGCTCCTAGTTTAGAAACTGCCTTTGCTTTGTTTTTTATGGACAGAACTAAGAAACTGCTTAATAATTTTACTTTCTGTGTAAGTTCTTGCTAGATTACTGTAAATTCTACCCCACATTGGGTGCCATTTGTTGTTAATTATTAATATTTATTATTGATTTATCTTTTAGTTAAACAGCAGTCATTCCTCAACCAGCTGTATACCCAAAGCACCACACAGAGCCTAGGATTTATTTAATTAACCTAGAGTACAATGTTGGGCAATAGTTACTTCATCCTAAACCTCCAAGCCCATATAGTTTCCTCCCATTCAGATTTCCCACATTACGCTTGCCTTTAGTCATATCTTAGATCCAGTTCATCTCTCCTGGTGGTTCCAAGTCCTATCCCCACCCCCATCCTTTCTCTTTGACTCCTCCCACTCACTTCCTTATCCTCCCCTTCAGACCAATGTCCCACTCTATTATCTCCATTGCTCAGCATTGGCTGATTGTTTTATTGACCATACAGAAAACAAATGGTGGCATGTTTACACAAACTTGAGACAGGTGATGCTTAGAATAAGCATCACAATGCAATGTCCCAATTGAAACCAGATAGTGGGGTAGAGAAATCAGCATTTGAATGAGCAAGGGTAAATTGTATACATTCCACAAGAACATTATACCAACAGGTTTGGTGAAATATGATTTTTATGCATTGTTGGTTTGGAACACTTATTAGATGGTGCAGCCACTATCTTCAAGTCACTTTACTATCTGTCTAAGATAAAAGTGTGAGTCTGCAAGTTAATAAATCAAATTTGTAAGCTTATATCTAAATAAGTACATTTCATATGTCAAAATTCTTGCTCTATGGCTCTTGGCGTATTTTATTTCAACCCATTTGGGAATTTATTTTAAACTCAAAGAGTTGCCAAGAACTATTCCTGTCCCTTATCTGTATTGCTTGTTTTATATGATAATGTCGTACACACACAGTGTGATGCTCCGGAGTAGCCACAGGACCCACAGAACAGAATAGGTACCTAGGAGGTGATTAGCATCTTGAAACCTCTACCTTTGGTTCTTAGAACTGTCATAGAAAGGACATTTCAGTTTCCAGGAGTCATGTTTTTGTAGATTAGCGTTTCTGTGCTGAGCTTGGCATCCATGCATTTTGGGCACTGTGAAATGGAGATGGGTTATATTGATGAGGCTCTGGGAAAATTCTCTAAGAAAGCTGTCTTTACCCAGAAGAGCTCTAAGCTCTCAGAGTTTTCACCCAAATGGTGAAATGGCTTATTTAAAAACTGCTTTTCAGCAACAGACATGGTTTGAGAATTCTATACCACAGGGAGTGGGGCAAGGTCTTATTTAGAGGAACTGGACCTGTCAAGTTCTCTTGTCTGACACCATCATTTTTCTTTAAAGAGATGCTTTCAGATATTTTTCCTCTCTTTAAAAATTAGCCAAAAAAATAAGAAATGGAAGATAATTTATTAAACACAGAGAAAGACCTATAATTGTTTCATGTCTCGAAGTTGGCTGGGGATGAAATAGAACTCAAATTCACCATCTCTGCTTTCTAGTGTTATGTCAACTGGACTCACAAGCTAGAGTTATCTGAAAAGAGGGAAACCTCAATTGAGGAAATGCCTCCATAAGATCTGGCTGTAAGACATTTTCTTAATTTGTGATTAATGGGGAGGGCCAAATCCATCTCTGGACTGGTGATCCTGGGTTCTGTGAGAGAGAAGGCTGAGCAAGCCAGGGGAAGCAAACCAGGAAGCTGCACTCCTCCATGGTCTCTGCATCAGCTATTACTTCCAGGTTTCTGTCCATTTAGAGTTCCTATCCAAAGTTTCTTCAATGGTAAACAGCGATCTGGAAGTATAATCCACATAAACCCTTTTCTCCCCAACTCGTTTTTAGGTCATGGAGTTTCATCACAGCAATAGAAATTCTAAGACACCCTCTGCTGCTGTTAATTCAAGATTTTTTCTCTAATGAGATTGGAATGAGCTATGCAGTGGAGATATGGCATGTATAACAATCACAGGCTTTTAAACTTTAGAAATGGAGTTTCTGAATTCCCAACTTTGTTAATTTGAAAGTGCAGCTCTATCCTAAAGCAACTTCTTGGACAGTGGATAGACTCCAGAAGTGTTTCCAAGAGCACTTGAAAACATTGTCATGGTTTTGTCTCATCACTGAAGTTCTAGATTGTGCATGTCAAACAGTACAGACATAGGAATGGCTACTGGGATGGGGAAGAGAACTGGAGTCTGGAGATAGGTGTGAGTGTTTCCAGATTCTTGTCCTGTTATCCAAATAACTGACAATAAGGCATCACATAGATTTGACCATAACTTAGAAGGGACATGCAGGCATACATGTAAGCAAAACACCTATACACATAAAATAAAACAAATATTTTTTAAACAAGTAATAACAAACTTAAAATTTTATTTGTTATTGTAGCCATTCTTTTTACTATGAAGATCAAATTTTAGAAAACAGTAAAGGGTCTGTGTTGGCATTTCCATTAGTCTCTATCATTTTGAACCAGAAAGTTCTTTTTCACTTGTTATTTTAAGGTCCATGTTAAACACAGTCTAATTATGTATAAACAGAAAAAGACAATACACTATAAAGACTGATGGCTGCATGAGTACTCAAGGGCCTTGGTTATCATTTGGGGCTTTTGTGGGGTTCAAGAGAATGAAGAACTTGGTTACTAAGGGAAGGTGGTTTCCTGTTTTGATTGGCCATATAATCATTTGGTCATATAATCATTTTTTTACTGTCTATGTTTTTTCCCTTTATGCATGTGATTTTGATCATAAGCATGCCTACTTATGGACAGGCATAAGGTGGCAAATAGTAGATTCTCCTCACATAAGCAGTATTGCCCATTACATCCAATTATGAAACGTGACACTGCTTCTCTTTTCTCTTGGTTTCCCTACATCACTAGCCATACTTCATAGTAATTCTTTGCCTATTGGAGTGTCCCAGTGATGGCTTCTAAGTCATATTCATAACCCTTTCCCACAGGTTAGTGGAGATTCTCTCCTACCTAGAATTTAAAGTTGATTTTTAGTCAATTCTGCCTGAAGATCGTAAGTCTACCTTTGTAGTCAAAAGCAGAATGTCTCCTCCATGGTGCTTAGAGCTCCCACCAGAGAATTTCAGCACAACTATTTTGCAGTCACTCAGCTGTGATTGGGTGGGCAGTTTATAAGGCTCTTGGCTAGCTAGACGGCATTGTGGCAAGGTTCTCTCAGTGGCTGTTGGTGGATTTTAAGCAGCCTCAGTGGGGGTGGCTGTTTGGCTAAGACAGTTGCAAAAGATAGGCTCATTGTCTTCCTCTTCTCTGTTTCATATTCCTCTTTCTGAGAAACTCAGGAATGACTGGAGCAGAGGATTAGTGGGAACCACTGAGTCAAGAACAAAATCCAAAGAAAAATTCAATTACATGCTGTACCTGGACCATACTTGATAACATTCTGTTAACCCAATCAGGTCATCAGCTCAGAGGCAAGAAGAGGTTTATCTACTCACAGGGCTCTGCAAATAAAAACAGGGAGGTCAGCAAAAGAGGCTCACCTTTCTCTGCATCCCACGGATACAACACGCTCATCACTCTTCCAAGGCAGCCTCAGGCTTTGCAGTCTCAGTCAGAATAGCCCCTCTGCACCTGAAGGCCTGTGACTAACACATGTCTTCCCAGATGTCAACGTCTTTCCTAGAGAAAATAACAACAACAAAGAATTTATTTTTAATGTTTTCTTCTTTGAAATTAAAACATAATTACATAATTTTGAGAGCAAAACTATCTCTAGAATTCTCCTCAGACACCCATACTGCAATTTTGGGCACTATTATCAATTCATATTTTTCCCTTTTAATTGAGTTGTTTGATGCTGAAAGTTTAACAGTTTTGTTCCATATTTCTGGAAAACTGATGTTTAACCATGTAGCAATAGTCCTATATAGCACATTATTAGTCACACCTAACTCTCTTGGCTTGAAATACCATCTATCTATTTTCAAGGTATTGGACAATTTCTCTCTAATCTTTGTTTGGTATGTAATATTAATGTGTGTAAAAGCAACTAAAATGCCCAATCCCCCTACTTACTGATTGTTGATAGTATAAGAAATTATATTTTTCATACACATATACAGCTTGAGACACAGCCCAGTTTCAGACATAATAAATCATGAAGCATCTTTTATAATTGGTGAGTATAAGAGATAGTAAAATGATCAGCATATAAGAAGCATTTGAAGGCATAAATGTTTGATAATTGCCAAGTAGTGAGTGTATACAGGAAAGTGTATTCTGAGGCTGCTTGAAATCAGCCAACAGCCACTGAGAGAACCTTGTCACAACCCACTCTATCTAGTCAATCTAGTTGTAAACTGCCCACCCACTCACAGCTGAGTGACTGCAAAATAGCTGTGCTGAATTCTCTAATGGGAGCTATGAGAACAATAGAGGAGACATTCTGCTTTTGACTGCAAAGGTAGACTTAGGATATTCAGACAGAACTACTAAAAATCAGATTTAAATTCTAGGTGGGAGAGACTCCTCAATAAGCTGTGGAAAAGGGTATAGATATAATTTTCTTTTTAATAATAATAGTAATGATGAATATGGAAAAGGCCTATAATATACCAGTTACTATGCTTAAATGCTTTGTCTTACTTCAAACAATCAAGTATAAATCTTGTAGAAAGCCTTTGAGTATTTCTTACTAGGTCTGTTTTACCTATAAAGAAATTAAAAATAAAAGAGGTAGTAATTTACCCAGTGTGATGGTTTGAATGAAATGTTCCTCATAGCCTTAAGCATTTGAATACTTGGTTCTCAATTGTGGGCACTGTTTGGGAAGGCTTAGGAGATGTGCCTTTGCTGGATCAAGTGTGTCACTAGAGGTGGGCTTTGAAGTTTAAAAACTTCCCATCATCCTCAGTTTGTTTTCTCTGCTTCCTGTTTCTGGTTCAAGACATGAACCCTTAGTTCTCAGCTTCCAGCTCAAGCCACATTGTCTACTACCTGTTGTCATGCTGCCTGGTCATCATGAACCCAAACCCTGTGGAACTGCAAGCCCAAAATGAACCCTTCCTTCTACAATTTACTTTGGTCATGATGTTTATCAAAAAACAAAAATGTGTAGGCTTAGATATTTCACCAAACCTACTTTATTTAAGGTTCTTAAGTACCTTTACCTCCCTTCCAAAACCACCCAACCCCACAACCTTAGATAGGAGATTAGTAGGGAAAGGACTGTAGAACTCTTTTATCGCTGATTAGGGTTAATGGGTCTTTAAGGGATAACCAAACTCAGTCGTCGGGATACCAGCAGTCCAGTCCAAAGGCCAACACCAAGCAGCAACAGGATTCAGAAGATCTGGACAAGTCAACCAAAGACACAAGACTCAGTTGGACTGCCTGGAGAAGTTCTCTGGAACATCTCTGTCTCTGCAAAGTCAAATGTTGAAGCATAAAGATCAGTGCAGCTATGTCGATCCAAAAAGCCAAGCCTCACTGTGAGTGAGCCTGTATATATCTCCTCTCCTCAGAGTCCACCCATACATGTTCTCAGCTGGCCAAAATCACACCCCTCGAATGTGAGAGCTCAGAGCAAACATCACATGCCTCTCACAAGCTAACCTGGGCAAAACATCATGTACTGAGCTTGCAGCAAAACATCACATCACAAAACTCAGTCATCAAAGAAACCAGAAACTTCCACTTCAAAAATGTAACAAACACCCTCAACATAACATCAAAATTTCACCTAACATAGGTCTCCATCTCCTCACCTCTCTGTCTTTCCATCCCTTCATCTGGCACTTCTGCTATTCTTTCTCTTTCCATACAAATTTTCTAAAAACAAAACAAAACAAAACACAACAAAAAACAAAAAACATTAGATGCAGGAGTGAGGACTGGCTAGGGAAGCTAGAAGTCCCCGGGCAGCTGTCAGGAAGGCAGGCTGGAATTTCAGCCTGTGTTGAAGTAGTGTACCACAGGCAGGACTTCTTTTCTTTAAGGGGAGTCTTAGTTCTGCATTTAAAGTGACTGACTCAGGGCCACCAAGATTATCTCTCTCCAGTTACCTCCCTTATTTAAAGTAAATAGATTATAGACTTCAATCACAAAATGTATTTTCTGCAACACCCAGATTAGTGATTTATTGACTCACTGGGGACTATAGTCTAGGCAGGTGGATACATAAAATTGACAGTCTATGGTGGTATGAATAAGAATGTTCCCAATAGGCTCTTATATTTGAATGTTTGGTTCCCAGTTAGTGGAACTGTTTGGGAAAGATAAAGAGGTATGGTCTTTATGGAGGAGGTGTGTTTTTTCCTGAAAGTGGCCTTTGAGGTTTCAAAACCTCACACCAGGCCCAGTTTCTCTCTCTGTCTCTTACTGTGAAGAGACACCATGATCAAGGCAACTTAATAGAAATAGTTTATTGGGGGCTTGCTTACAGTTTTAGAGGGTTAGTTCATTATCATCATGGTAGGAAGCATGGCAGCAGGCAGACAGTTGCTGGAGCAGCAGCTGAGAGCTTAGAGCTGATCTACAAGCATGAGACAGACAGACAGACAGATGGGGGAGAGGGGAGACCCCACTCCCATATCTCCTACAACAAAGCCAAACCTCTTAATCATTTCTAAACATGTCTACTGAATGGGGGCCAAATATTAAAATATATGAGTCTATGAGGGCTACTCTCATTGAAACCACCATACCTGCTGAGCCATCTCACCAGCCTGTAATATTTCAGAAAGATTTGTAATGGTCATGAGAAAATGGATACTATTTTCCATTGACAGTAAGATTGCCTGTCAGTTTTATGATGGCACCAAGCTGTGCAGAGTAGGGACCTCCCCCATGGAGATTAAAAGGGTATACAACAACAGGCACTGAAGAAATTCATAGAATCATAAGAACATACTTTAAAAACCTGTACTTCAACAAATTGGAAAAACTAAAAGAAATGGACAATTTTTTGATATATCAACTACCAAACTTAAATCAAGATCACATAAGCAATTTAAGCAGACTTATAGCTAAGCAGGAGCAGCAATTAAGAGTTTCCCAACCAAAGAAGCCCAGGATCAGATGGTTTAATGAAGAATTAGAATTTAGTAAACCAGACTTTCAAAGAAAAGTTAATGCCATACTCAAATTATTCCAAAAAATAGAAACAGAAGGACAATTGCTCAATTCTTTTTATGAGTCCATATTACTCTGATACTTAAACTACTTAATGACCCAACAATGAAAATTACAGATAAATTTCCCTAATGAACATAGATGCAAAAATTCTCATCAAATTACTTGCAAATTGATTCCAAGAACACACCCAAAAAAAACATCCAGCATGATCAAGTAGGCTTTCTCCTAGAGATGCAGAGATGGTTCAACATCTATACATACATTAATAAATGTAGTCCATCATATCAACAGACTGGAAAAAAACATGAGCCAGGCAGTAGTAGCACACACCTTTAATCTCAGCACTCAGAAGGCAGAGGGAGGCAGATCTCTATGAGTTCGGGGCCAGCCTGGTCTACTGAGTGAGTTTCAGGACAGCCAGGACTACACAGAGAAACCATGTCTCAAAAAAACAAAAAACAAAAGCAACAAAACAGAACAAAACCACCGCGTGATCATTACATTAGATGCAGAAAAGGCCTTTAACAAAAATCTAACACCTCTTTATGATAAAAGCCCTGGAGAGATTGGGGATACAAGGGATATACCCCAACATAATAAAAGTGATTTATAGCAAGCCCACGGTCAAAATCAACTTAAATAGAAAGAAACTCAAAGTAGTTTCACTGAAATCAGGAACAAGACAAAGCTGTCCACTCTTGCCGTACTTGAAGTCTTAGTGAGAGCATAAGACAACTGGAGAAGATCAAGGGGATTAAAAAAGGCAACAAGTCAAAGTATCTTTTATTGCAAATGATATGGTTTTATATATAAATGACATTAATACTCCACCAAGAAACTTTTACAGCTAATAAACACTTGCAGAAAATAGCAGAATAAAAAATTAACATACAAAAATCATTAGCTTTACTATATACAAATGACAAATGGACCAAGAAAGAAATCAGGGCAAAAACATCTTTCACAATAGCTTCAAAAATATGTTGGGGTTTCTATAACCAAGCAAGTGAAAAACTTGTGTAATAAAAACCTTAAGACACTGAAGAAAAAAGTTGAAGAATAGATGAGAAGATCTCCATGCCCATGGTTGGTAGGATTAGTATAGTAAAACAGAGAATTCTATCAAATGTAATCTACAGATTGAATAAATCTCCATGAAACTTTCAACACAGTACTTCACAGAACTTTAAAGGACAATTTTCAGCTTTATATGGAAAGGCACACACACACACACACACACACCAAAACAAGAAAGCAATCAAAAATTCAAAACCAATCAACTAACCAACCAACCAAACAGACAAATGGAAAATAGGATAGCTACAACAATCCTGAACAATAAAAGAAATTCTGGAGGTATCACAATCCCCAATCTCAATTGTACTGCAGAGCTGTAGTAATAAAACAACAACAACAAAAAAAAAAAACAACACTCTTTTTTTTTCATTTGAAGATTGAGAACCACCAATGTAAAAACTCTACTCTTTTTTTCTTTTTTAAAAATTCTTTATTAATTACACTTTAGTCGTTTTGTATCCCCCCTGTAGTTCCCTCCCTCATCCCCTTCCAATCCTCCCTTCCTTCCTCTTCTGCATGCATGTCCCTCCCCAAGTCCACTGATAAGAGAGATCTTCTTTTCTTTCCTTCTGATCCTAGTCTATTAGGTCTCATCAGGAGTGGCTGCATTGTCTTCCTCTGTGACCTGGTAAGGCTGCTCCCCCCTCAGGGGGACATGATTAAAGAGCAGGCCAATCAGTTCATGTCAGAGACAGTCCCTGTTCCTATTACATTGGAACCCATTTGGGTACTGAACTGCCATGGGCTACATCTGTGCAGGGGTCTTAGGTTATCTCCATGCATAGTCCTTGGTTGGAGTATCAGTCTTAGGAAAGACCCCTGTGCTCAGATTTTTTGGTTCTATTGCTCTCCTTGTGGAGTTCCTGTCCTCTCCAGATCTTACTGTTTCCCACTTCTTTCCTAAGATTCCCTGCACTCTTCCCAAAGGTTGGCCATAAGTCTCAGCGAGCTCCACAAGGACCAAATATATCTGGGCACAAGGATCTTTTATGAGACTGTTTCTCCAACCAAGGACCATATATGGATATAACCTAGAACTCCTGCTCAGATGTAGCCCATGGTAGCTCAGTATCCAAGTGGGTACCCTAGTAAGGGGAACAGGGACTATTTCTCACATGAACTCAATGGCTGGCTCTTTGACCTCCCCCCACCCCTCCCCCAGAGGGAGAAGCAACCTTGCTAGGCCATAGAGGAGGACTTTGCAGCCAGTCCTGAAGATGCCTGATAAAACAGGATCAGATGAATGGGGAGGAGGTCCTCCCCAATCACTGGACTTGGAAAGGGGCAGGGAGATGATGAGGGAGGGAGGGTGGGATTGGGAGGGAATGAGGGAGGGGGGATACAGCTATGATACAAAGTTAATAAACTGTAACTAATATTAAAAAATGAAAAAATAAAAAAATAGCATAGATTGCATAAAAACAAACAATATTGAGCAATGAAATAAAACTGAAGAAGTTAGACATACCTATTGACACCTGAATTTTTATAAACAAGCCAGAAGTACATACTGTGAGAAAAGAGAGCACCTTCAACAAATGGTGCTGGTCAAATTAGATGGTTGCATGTAGAAGAATGCAAATAGATCCATGCTTGACACCTTGCACAAACCTCAAATTCTAATGGATCAAGAACCTCAGTATGAGATAGAAAGACCTGGAGGGGACAGGAGCTCCACAAGGAAAGGAAAAAAAAATCTGGGCAGAGGAATTTTTTCTGAGACTGATACTCCAATCAAGGATCATTCATGAAGATAACCCAGAACCCCTGCACAGCTGTAGCCCATGGCAGCTCAGTGTCCAAGTGGGTATCCTAGTAAGGGGAACAGGGACTGTCTCTGATATGAACTCAGTGGCTGGCTCTTTGATCACCTCCCCCTGAGGGGAATATAGCCTTGCCAGGCCACAGAGAAAGACAATGAGCCAGTCCTGATGAGACCTGATAGACTAGGATCAGATGGAAGGGGAGGAGGACCTCCCCTATCAGTGAACCGAGGGGAGGGGCATGTGTTGTTCGTTAATAATATTTATTATTGATATACCTTTTAGTTAAGCAGCAGTTAGCCCTAAACCATCTGTATACCCAAATCACTACACAGAGACTGGGATTTATTTAATTAACCTAGAGCACAGTGCTGGGCAATAGTTATTCCATCCTAAACCTCCAAGCCCACATAGTTTCCTCCCATTCAGATTTCACCCATTATACTTGCTTTTAGTCATATCTTAGGTCTGGTCCATCTTTCCATGTGGTTCCAAGATCTCTCCTCAGGATACTCTCTTCTCTCCTTCTGCTTCCTTCCTCTTCCTCCCACTATGGTCCAGGATGCCACACCCTATTCTCTCCATTGCTTAGCATTAGCTGGTTGTTTAATTGATAATATAGAGAACAAATGATGGCATGTTTACACAAACTTGAGATGCTTAGAATATGCATCACAATGCAATGTCTGGATTGAAACCAGGTAGTGGAGGAAGAGAAATCAGCATTTGAATGAACAAGGGTAAACTGTATATATTCCAAAAGAATATTATGCCAACAGGTATGTGTGGAGAAGAGGGAGGGAGGGTGAGATTGGGAGCGGACAAGGGAGGGGGCTATAGTTGAGACAAAAAGTGAATAAACTGTAATAAATAAATAAATAAATTTTAAGTAAAAAAAGAGCGGATACACTCAATCTGATAAAAGAGTAAGTGGGGAATACCCTTGAACTTGTTGGCACAGGAGGAGACATTCAGGAGAGAGCACCATGAATGCAAGCACTAAGATCAATTAATAAAGGGATCTCATGAAACTGAAACCAGCTTCTGCATGGCACTCAACGTGGCAGCTTACAGAAGGGGAAAAGATTTTTACCTATATCTGATAGAGGGCTACTTCTAAAATTTATAAAGAACTCAAAAAGAGCATCAAGAAAACAACTCAATTTAAAAATGGGGTACAGATCTAAGCATAAAATTTTCAAAATATGAAACATAAATGCTTCATTTATGTTTGTGTGTTCAACATCCTCAGTCATTAGGAAAATGTAAATCAAAATTATTTTGAGATTTGGTCTTACACAAGTCAGAATGTCCAAGATGAATAAAAACAAATGACAACTCATGCTTGTGAAGATGTGGGGACACTCATTGACTGCTGGTGGGAGTGCAAACTTGTACAGCCATCATGGAAATCAGTGTGGTGGTTCCTCAGGAAGATGGGAAATGATCTACCTCGAGATAAAACTATACTACTTTTGGGCATATACCCCAAGGATGCTTCATCCCACCGTAAGGACACTCGCTCTTCCATATTCACTACTGCTCTGTTTATGATTGTCAGAAACTGGAAAGAGCATAGGTGTCCCTCAACTGATGAATGAATAAAGAAAATGTAGCTCGTTTATACAATGGACTGTTACTCAGCCTTTTAAAAAATCATGAAGTTCACAGGTAAATGGATGGAGTTAGAAATATAATCATCAAAAAAAAAAAAAAAAAAAGAAATATAATCATTCTGAATGAGGCAACCCGGATCCAAAAGGACAAATATAGCATGTATTTGCTTATACGTGGATGTTATCTGTTAAGTCTGTAATAAGTAAGCTGCAATCTGTATATAACAACAGTCTATACAATCTATATAACCACAGAGGCTAGGTATTGATTAAGGGGCTGGATGGGGTGGGGAAGGATTTCCTTAGGACGGGGAAATAGTGTAAATTATTTCAGATGCACAGTCTGGGAGAGGCTGGGATGGAAGGATCTAAATGAAGAGGGTGGTAAAGGAGGGAATACGGGGTTGGACAGATCTAGATTTATATCTGTATCTCTATCAGTCTATCTATCTATCATCTGTATCAATCTGTAGTTATCTTTCTATATATATATGTGTGTGTGTATGTGTACATAAAAGAAACAAAAATGCAATCACCAAATAATGGGGAGACAGAGTCCCAACTAGACATCGCTTGTCACCAAATAAAACTTCCAGTTCTGGGAATTGGTTACATCTAATCCAGTTGTTGCTCAAAGGGTTCCCATGGTAACTCCCCAAAACCCAGGCTATTGCCAAGAAAATTGGTTGTTCTCCACAACTGATGGGAAGCGTTGGCTGTTCATGCCAACTCAAGCAACAGGCAGATACTTTTGTCAACTTTGCATACTCTGTAAACCTTGTAAACTCTCAAGGTGCTCAAATGGCTAGGCGCCCACCTGAGGGGCTTCAGCAGCCAGGCCCCAAACCCCAGACTTCCTTAATGGTTCTAGTGGCTGTTCCCTGATGGCTGTTAAGGCTGCTTCCAACCCCAAAAGTGGGAGAGTGGCCAAGCCCCACCCTACAGAAAAAAAAAAGTCCCACCAAATCCCTGAGCTTGCTCCAAGATCAGGCCACATAACCCCTCCAATCCCAGACCATACAGGAAGCTCCTCCTCACGAAGTTCTGTGTTCTGCTCAGTTTCTCTTCTGCTTCTCCTCTAAGCAGAGGCAGCCACACTCCTGGGTCTTTCTCTACCAATAAATCTCTTGTGTGAGGTTCGTTGTACAGTATGACTTTCAGCGTTTCTTGGTTTCCAACTGCCAGGATACTTTTCTGTCTTAGCTGTAAGGGCCTATTGATGAAGGCAGTTCAACACCTACATAACTCACCGAACAAGGAGAAGTCAAGCTGGTTCCTACCTAGAACCTCCACCCCTACAGATTAGTGTTCATGGCACAAGAAGGGGCTCTGCACACTACCAGAAAACAAAGGTAACCACCAACCTGGGTACAGACCCTGCAATCTACAGTGGTGAGCAGCCTGCAAGATATGCCTGCACAAGTGGCACAGATGTTGTGTAAGTAACCAACCACACACCACTCTCTGGTTGGATTTAAGCCCTACTCCATCCATGAGTGGACCCCATTCCTGACACTTCTTGGGTGACCAAGAACATGAAACCAGACAGGCCACAGACCTAGGGGAAAACCAAATACTATTGTTCTGCTAAAGGAACAAATCAATAAAATGTCTCCTGATGATATTCAGCTTTACTTAAAGATCAGTGTAAGCCCAGCCCTCATCAGAGAAACTTCCTCCTGCAGTAAATTGGAATAAATATGCAGATCCAGAGCTGAACAATGTTCAGAGAGTGAGAGACCTTGAAACACTCAGTCCTAATTGAGATCTCTAAATCAATTCCTTCCCTCAAGGCTCAGGGAACTATGCA
The DNA here is from genome assembly GCF_907164565.1 of Psammomys obesus. Taxonomy (NCBI): domain Eukaryota; kingdom Metazoa; phylum Chordata; class Mammalia; order Rodentia; family Muridae; genus Psammomys; species Psammomys obesus. Next base: position 2,468,813 of record NW_026596463.1, on the reverse strand, counting down.
GAAGAGGAGGCAGAAAGGTTGTAAAAGCAGTGAGGATGGTGGACACCAAGAAACAAGGCTTTCTAGACACTGTAGGACTGACACACGAGTATAAACTCACAGAGACTGTAGCAGCACGCACAGGGCCTGCACAGGTAGCCAGATGGGGTCCTGGCACTGAGAAGGGAACAAAATATGAGCCTCCATCCCTAACTTACAAGCTCAGAAGCTATCTCAGTTGACAACCACTCACCAAAGACAGGTTAGCTTTCTTGAATGGCGGTTCACTGGATATGTAAATCATGCTTAAGAGCAGGCTGTATTTCCTCAGCAACAGATGGTCAACACAAAACAGACTCAGTGGCCCTTTGGAGGTTTTTGTTTGTTTATTTGCTTTGTCTCCTAATGCTTTTTCTGATCATTAAAAAACCTTAAAGATATTCTTATTATGTATTATGGTTTCTGATTTTGTTTTTATAAGTGTTCAGTGTGTGTACATCTATGTGTCTTAGCATTTGTATTATTTTTCCTTGTGCTTTTTCTTTGACTCTTTTTTTTTTTCTGTCTGTTTGGTCCTATTCTGGTTTGTTTTTAGTATATTATTATTTTTGTCACCTGTTTTTGTTTTTTTTTTTTTTTTCCTAATGGGAGAGAGAGAAAAAAAAAAAGAGTATGGATTCGGGTAGGTGGGCAGTATCTGGGAAAGGAGGAAAATAAGACCACAGTCAGAATACATCGTATGAAAAAGTTATGTTTTCAATAAAACACACCCACATGACACAAAAAGCAAAACACCAAACCTTTCTTCATAAATGTAGCCTGCCTCAAGTCTTTTCACTGCAGTACCAACACGGGCCGATATACCAACTACAAAGCTTTTCAGTCAGCATAGATTAAAAAGGAAAAACACTGTTTCTTGTGTGTTGCCTACTAAGCACATCTGTGATTTTGAAGAGCTGAAGTAAGCAAAGGGAAAAGAAGAGAAGGTAGGAAGGTACACCACATCTCAGTCAAAATTTAGTGTTATAATTTCCAGTGAAGGGTGACGGCGCCTCGCGAGAGCTGACATGGAGATGCTGTGGGCTGAAGTGAGCAGGACTGTTCACTGTATTAAGAGGATAGTTTATAAGCCTGGAACTTCTAGCCTGTCTCCTCTGTTGTCACACTCAGGGCGCCTCTCACACTCTGCCCCACCCATGCTTTGTTATAAGGCTGGGCAACAGCAGTGCTTGTTCTTTAAGCAGCATCACCCCAGAGCCATGGGCTTTAGGAACATGGAAAGTTACCTATGAACAGAATGTCGCTGCTCAGGAATGAGTCTTTCAAGCCTGAGGACATAAACCCTCATGATGCATGAACCTAGCAAACCTCTCTGAAAGCTGTGATACGAGGGCTGTGTCTCTGGGGCAGGCTGTGGGTCAGGATACTTACAATGGCCTTGAAAAGACACAAAAGCAGAAGCCAGGTATATATTTAAAAGACTCACCTGTCAAAGGACCAAGAGAAGGTCCTCCAGAGAGAAGCAGGAAGGAAAGCTTTGATGCAAAGGGGTGGCTTCTGTGGTGTTTAACAGACTCTGACAAGTTGACATGGTGAGGACAAGGAGGAGAAAGGAGCTTTTAAGTCTCAAACTCAGAGTCTCACTCTCTGCCTCTTGTAGAAGGTCTGTTCTTCCAAACTGAGGAATCACTGAATCTGACACTTCTACCAGGCACCTGGCAGTCCCCCCAAGGACTGATGGTTTTGATTACGTCTACAGAACACTATGGTGTCAGCAAAGCCAATTCCTAAACAATCCTGGCCAGTAGATTTTCCATCTGATCTCAAAGCGGTCATTTCTTGCTTTGGCAAACACTGGTTGGCTGTCTATACACAGTGATCGTCACGTAGTTGGGAACATACGGGAAGCTTGCTGAGGTTTGTCTTCTCATTGTAGAATGGTAAAATGGTAGGACCTGCTTTGCTGTATGGACGAGATGCAATGGGATTTATAGACCATTTGAATAGTACCTTGGCATATAGCATGCTTGGCTTTTAGCATCAGGCTCACTGTTGATGATGGCATCTGTGTTATTCCTAGTATTAGTGTCTGTTAGCTGTACAGCTGACGATTTAATTGTGTCCCTAGATCTCTGGCTAACACTGGTAAGCAAGAAAAATATTTATTGGCCTATTTAATACTTGGATATGGAAATCCCACTGGTACATCCTTTATCTCTCGCTAACCTGCACGATGACACTGTGAATGAATAAATCCTCATTTCTTTTTACATGAGTAAACAGGTTGGAGAAAAGAAAAGTCTGGCCCAATGACATACAACTGGTAAATAATGAGCTAGAAGTTTATTCTACTGCTACAAAATTCCAAAACTTCTATCTAGAGTAGGAGAAACAAGAGTGTGAAACCTGCCTTTCGATCTACCTTGCTGCTGGGTTTAGTGAACATCCTACAAGGCTCAAAGGTGGGGATTGGCCAATGTATTTCTTCCTCTTCTCCTATAATCCTTTAGAGATTGTAGGTTTCCCCAGCACATTTTCCACTGCCTTCTCATATCCATCTGTATTTTCAGTTTGAGCAATCATGCCTTTTTAAAAGGTTGATTAAAAACAAGAGCTTATTGAATAATCCCCATAATTCTCTGAAGTGACTTGTGACCAATATACTATCATATGAGGCTATGCAGCTATAATTTCCAACTTTATTCCATCTCTGCACCTTCCATACATCTGTATCAGTTTTATAAATTAAGATCCTACATGTGGAGTAGCTGAGGAGATGGCTCAGTCACTAAAAGTGCTTGCAATACACACATGAGGACCTGAGTTTGGAACCCCAGAACCCATTAAAAGCCAGCATGGTGGTACACATCTGTAATCTCAGCTCTTCTGAGGAAAGATGGCAGACAGAGAAGGAAAACTCCTCAGAAGCTTTGGGGTCAGAACATGAGGTACATGCAGCAATGAACCCTGTCTCACATTAGGTAGAGAGCAGTGACTAAAAACCTAAGATTGTCCTCTGTCCTTTCACAATACACTGTGGCATGTGTGTGCCTACACAAACACACACATCACACTACATATACCAAATACACATACACACACACACAGGAGAGAAGGGAGAGAGAGAGAGAGAGAGAGAGAGAGAGAAAGGGGAAGGATTTTTTTTTGTGTGTTTGTTTTTATTTGTTTGTTTTTTGAGACAAGGTTTCTCTGTGTAATAGCCCTGGCTGTCCTGGAACTCACTTTGTAGACCAAGCTGGCCTCAAACACACAGAGATACCTGCTTCTGCCTCTCAAATCCTGGGATTAAATGTGTACATAACCACACCTGGTCTAAAGGAGAGATTTTTTTTCTTGTTGAGAAGTTGAACTTTTTAAATTTATTTTTTTGCAGCATATTAAAATTTACTTATTATTCTCATCATACTATCTTTTTAAATTACAATTTATTCACTTTGTATCCCTCCCTCCTCCCCTCCCAACTCCACCCTCCCTCCCTCTTCTCCACTCATGTCCCTCCCCCAGTCCACTGATAAGAGAGGTCTTCCCCCCCCTTCCTTCTGATGAAGGAGAGATTTTTAATAAAGAACTTTACATGGGAGATATCTTGTAGAAGGTGACTAGCTGAGACTCCTGGTAATAGATGTCATAGACATCTATTGTCTATGATGTCATAGACTGCAGAAGACCCCCTCTAACTAGACAGGACTTCTAGTGGAGAGAGGAGGACACCAACCAACACACACACAAAAAATTGACCCAAAATTTACCCTGACTACAAAATGTGCAGGGATAAAGATAGAACAGTGACTGAGAGACTGTCCAACTAATGCCTGGCCCAACCTTAGACCCACCCATGGGAGAGAGCCACACCTGACACTATTAACAATATTCTGCTATGCTCACAGACAGGAGCCTAGCACAGCTGTCCTCTGAGAGGCTTCAGCCAGCAGCAGACTGAAACAGCTGCTGAGACTCATAGGCAAACATTAGGCAAATAATAAAGAGTCTTATGGAAAAGTGGGGGAAGGATAGAAGAACTAGAGGGAACAGGAACTCCACAATAAGACCAACAGAGCCAACTAACCAGAACCCAGAGGGGCTTGCAAAAACTGAAGCACCAACCAAGGACCATGCAGAAACTGGACCTCAGCCCTTACACAGATGTAGCAGATGCACAGCTCAGGCTTCATGTGGGTTCCCTAGTAAGGGGAGTGGGTGCTGTCTCTGACATGGACTGTTGACTGCTTTCTGATCACTCCTTCCTGGTGGGGCTACCTCACCAGGCCAGAGGGGAAGAGGACATACTCAGTCCTAATGTGGCTTGATGAGCTGGAGTGGGTGACGTGTCTCCCCTTTTCTGAGGACTAGGGGAGGGGAAGAGAGAGGGAGGGTGGTAACAGGAGGAGAGGAGAAAGGAGGCTGTGATTGGGATGTAAAGAAAATAATTAAAATAATTTTTAAAAAGAAAAAAGAATCTTTACTGTCAAAATATAAAAGTTATATATAAAATATAAAAGTTATATTTTGATATACAGTTTTGACATATCTACAAGACTTCCCTGTTAGTTATTTAATGTCCTTTTAGGATGCTCATTCATTACTCAAACATGGCCAATTATGCATCCCTTTATTATGCAGGCAATTGGTCCAGGAATGTGGCTGAAGTAGAAAGAACAGAGACAGCATTTCAGTGAGAATGCTAAATTGGTAGAAATTTTGTTCACAATATCATAAAAGTAAAACATTACTAATGAGTTAACAAATGCAGGGGTGAACAGTCCAGGGAATGGTGGGAAAATCAAGAGTCTTCATCATTTGAGCAACCCTTTAGACTTCCCAATTTAAATAAGCCAAGGTTATCGCGTCAATCTTTCATACATTATCAGTTATTGTACAAGTTTTGAGGCTTTCTTTGTTACTTATTTTTATGTTGATGATGCTGTTGTGTGCAGTGTCCCTTCCTTATCCTAAGCATAGACCTCATCAGTTTCCTCAACTACACAGCAACCTGTAGAGAAGGGGCCATGCCCTCAGCATCTAGTCTCTCGGGACTCTTGGTGACTAGGGTTTCTTTTCTCTAGGGCACGGAAATGCCTTCTGTTTGGGGAAGACTGAATAGTACTTTGCCTTGTTGCACTAGAAAGAATGACTTTAAGCTTCCTCTGAGCTGGGCCTTGTGGTACTCAACTGTAATCACAGTACCTGAGCAGCAAGGGCAGAGGATCAGAAATTTGCTCAAATACAAAGCAAGTTCTCAGCCAGGCTGGGTTATAAGTAACTGTCTCACAAGCAAACAAATAAACAAAAATCCCAACAACAAAAAATAAAAAAAAGGAAAAAGAAAACTCCAGCATCTTGTGGAAACTCTAAGTAGGAGAGCACAGAGGCAGATGTGAAGTGAACATGCTCCAGCTCTGTCTTTGCCATGTTTTCCTGTCACAAGTGGGCAGTTTCGGTGGCCTTTCCAGTCTCGCGCTCTTTCTCCCTGCTTCCAGTAGAAAGTACTATATAACAGGGAAAGAGGATTTGTGTTAAGTAATATGACCTCTTCGTGTCCTGTGTTGTTTCACATGTGGGACTGTGGGCAATAACAGTGTAATCCATTTCAAGTAAAGAGTTTGAAAATTCAAAACTCTGCACAGCTAGATAAACAGAGCCACTTGAAGAGGCTAACCCAGCCCCTTGACAGAAGAAAATGTGTGTGGAATAGACTGGCCAGTCCCTGAGCCTGGGCTTTGAGATGGAGAACTGGCCCAGTTGCCCTCGGGCCTCATCTGTCTGTGACTCACTATGATTGGGAGTGAGGAGAGTGCATCAGTTTCTTGAGTCTTGGATGTTCTTTAATGTGTCACCTTCAACACCCTTTATGCACACCATCTACTGGAACCCACTGGTAGGGCTGAACAATTCCTGAGTGGGGAGTGAGGATTGAAAGAAAATTTAAAAAACAACACACTAGACATGGGATCTGTTTGAGAGGGCTGCCAGTAGAAACTGTCACCGGCTTATTCCACAATGTCTTCGCATAGTCAGAGCAGAGCACCTCAGTACAATGAAGGGGTTCATGGAGAGGTCAAACTTGTTTACCTTGACCACTTGTCTGTGTGATCCTCACGCCAACAAAAGGAAGTGAACTTGGCAACACATCCTGCTTATCCCTGACACTAGGTGAAGGCCAGGAAGAAAACATGTTTTTTCCTGAGAGCTCAATAACAAAGCAGCCTGACAAACAAGCAGCTCTCCAAAATCATCCCACTAAGAACAACCTGCTCATACTCCTGCCTAACTTTATCATCATGGTTCCTCCTCAGAGATGATTCAAGGTTCGTGTCCTCCATCATTCCATTTCCTGTGTCTGAGAATCTTCTGAGTCATCAGATGACAATCCATATTCCTACCACCCCTTCTCACAGTGTCATTTCTTCCTTGGAAAATTTTCTGAACTTTATCCTCAGCATCATAAACAACATGTATATCATTAATTCATGTGTCTCACCATAGCTCCACAGTATGCACACTAAATCACTCTCATTTTATGGATCAAAAAATTAAGGATCAGTGAAGTAAAAAACTTTCCCAAGGCTTCATGGCCAGTGAGCAGCAAAGAAGGGTTTTGAATATAGGCTTTTTGGCTCTGTGTCCATGCTCTGATTTTAAATAAAACACAGATGAAATTTTCCGTGGTTCTATTTTGCTCCTTAAATTTCCATTATCTGTCTGAGCCTTCCTCTTCTGCTATCTGAGAAGGGGGATTAATGAAATGTGTGTAGCATTTGAAAGCAGGTAAGGCTTAAGGGAATGATTGCAGTGTTCTGAGTCCTATTCAGTTGTAAAAAAGGAGGAGTTACAATATGTAATTTTCAGTATAATGGCAAGGAGGATTAAAAGAAATGATAGCTGGGAAGTTCTTCATCTCTTGCACATAGCAGGAATTCAGTAGCAATGGCCTCTCTTCTCCTCCATGTTCCTATCACTGAAACACTTTCTAGAGTTCTGTTTTTCTTACTGTAGACTTTGTCAGATTGAACTAGCAACATCAGGAAGCAAAGGAGAGAACTGATCTCTTATTCATTCATTCATACCTTATTATATTTTGAGCATCTATTCTATTCACGACACCCTAAAATATATTGAGGTCCTGAGAGTGAGCACACAGAAGAAGCTTTGATCTGCGGACTTCTGGAGAATCCCTCTCTACTGTGACCTCAAGCTGAAGTCTTCCAGCTCACTTAATCCATGGAAATTCGCTTGTAGACAGAAGCCATAACTACTAAGGATGTTAAACCTCCTCACCTGTTGCTGTTTGTATGGTCTAGAAAGTGATTGATGATGGCATGTTTTAGGCTTGAATGAAAGCGCTCATTAAGCACATAGCAGGAAAAAAAGAGAGTCTAAAGAGCAAGCAGATGGATAGAAGCAGCAGTCAGAGGACAAAGCATCATGAAATTGGGTGCTTCACAACATCCAGCAGAGATGACTGGATTGAGAGAGCAAACAAAGGTAACATCATCGAATGAGTGGCTTACAGCATTCAGAAAAAAAATGTTTGCTTCACCTCTTGACCTATAGTTGACATTATTTAATCCTATTTACAATATTCAAGTAGAAAGCTCTTGGATTAAAGGTGTGTGTTACGGCTGAGCCACACCACAACCAGAAACAGGTTTTCCAGTAAACAACACAATCTCAGGGTTCACAGTGTGATCAAATATCCTGCAACATCAGATCATGGCACTTCTTTAACACTCACAATAAAATATCTCTAGTAGAAGTTTTGGTTGTGTTGTATGGATATGTTTTTGTTGTGGTCCCAAGTGTGGGATGCTGGAACCCTTTATTCACAGCTGATAGCAGTCTCATGAGAGGTGCCTGGTCTTTGTCAGCTGAAAAAGCATCATGAGAGGGCAAGTGATCCTTGTCAAAGGTGACTGCCTCATGCAAGAGGTGTGGTTTTGGCTAGATGGAAAACATCCTTGTTCAGACTTTAAGAAGGTATTAAAAATAGGAGCCCACAGACACAGAGAGAGAATGGTTTGCTTTGCTTAGTTCCTAGAGAGAAAAGCTCTGCTCCTAGAGAGAAAAGGTCCAAAGAATGCTTCATGCAGCTTCTGTTGAACCCTGTTGCTGCTGGTCCTTGTTGCTGCTTTTGCTATTGCTGCTTTACTGGATTGTTGGATTGCTGGATTGCTGGTTTGCTGATTTGCTAGATTGTTGGATATCCTGACAACGAAGAAACTAAGTCTAAATAGGTCTATATCCCCTGTCCCTACTAACCTTCTTTCTCTTCTAACTAGGGTTGAGGGGTTGGAAGGGAGGTAGAGGCTTGAGGAGTTATAAATAAAGTAGGCTTAAAAAAGTCAAAAGCCTACAAATGCCTTCAGGACCTGGCTCTGTGATCTGCCTGGTCTCATCTTGACAAAGTCTAACTCACTCCATGTAGTCACAATATTCCAGGCCTTTCTAGCAGGCCTTGTTAGGGAACATTTTTTTTCTGTCCCCACAGAAGGAAACTTGAAAGCTGTCCCCACAGAGACCACTGTGGACATCCACAGTTCTAGAAATTTTACCTTCCAAGGAGGTCTATCCTGGGTGAAAACCACATCCCACTCTGCCATTTTCAACATTATTCCCCATTTTTCTACTAAGACATCACCTTCTAGAATCATATAAAATGTGCTTGTATAATTCAGCTTTTGTTTGTCTTTTCCCCAAAAGAGCATACACTGCCAAGGCAGGGAATTTTTTTGTTTTGTATCTCACTGTTGTGTCTCCACACTGACAACACCTGTTACAGAGCAAGCGTTCAATGCTTAAGTGAAGAATTAGAATCGTTTCTTGAGAAAAGGCCAACTTGCAACCCAGAATGAAGAGTGAATGAGCATCAGTTGCTCTTTTCAGGGTGCAAAGGAGCCTGTGATTAATGGAGCCTCTCTGTGGGCTCAGTCACACCTCCCCTCTCCACCAGTTTCTCTGGGTGGGCGATCACTGGCAACTAATCATCCAGGGCAAAGACAGCTGAATTATGGTATTGCTTGTAAAGTACAGCAATTTGCCTAAAATTGGTTAATGTGAGTGCTCAAGTGTATGAATCTTAGAAAAATCCATACTTCCATCTTATGGGGATTCATAAAAGAATAACTTTCACCAATCAAGAAAAATGGACAGCAAACTTCTCTCAAGAAATCCACCTCTTACTCTTATTCTTTTCGTTTTTAACCATTTAATGCTCTAAGTTTTAAAGAAACACTGAGGAAATCATGAGAGATCATGGTAAGAGATTGATGTTAGCTATTCCAGAATCACTGTATCACTTAGGGTTCTTTCTAGGGCACAGGTTTAACCACTCTAGCTTATGTGTGTTCTCTATAGTTTGTTTTATATAACCACAGGGAGACAGGTTCAGGCATTCTGACTCAGGTCTGCTTGGGTCTTGGATTTGGGTCGGGTGCCTCTCATTTCGCACGTTCAGTAGCCATTCTATGAAAGCAAGAAAGGAGGTTTGGAACAGGAATCCAGGGTGAGCTTTGGACGGCTCCTGTAGCATATTTTGCTGATGGGCTTGTTATGATTTGTTATGCTGGCCTGAAGGCAGTATGTGCACAGTGCATTTCCTCCCACAGAGCCAGGCCTCCTGTTTTCAAAGAGCTTTTGAAGGCAGGTAACAATAGAGCCCCTTCACCCCCACTGAGATGGTAGACTCCGTGGGTGGACTTCACATTCTTAGTTGGTAGAGTGTGTTCAGAGAAAGTGGCTGTTTGTGTCAAAGACAAACGGAGGCAGAGAGATACTGACAAAGACACCCAGGAGTTCTATATATATACCAAAACTTTTACCTCCCATAGCTGACTTGGCAGGGCTTAGCTAGAATTTAAAGATAAATCCTCTCCACCTAAAGAAAATGGAGAGAAAAGAAGCCGTGGTTACCAGGTAAGGTCTTAAAAGTTTTTGTCCCTGACTTTTATATATTTCACACTGAACTGTGGCTTCATAAGTAATAATGCCTTTGAAATAGAAGCTGTAGTTGCCACACTTAGATCTCAAAAGAACTCATGTAGGACACACTCCCATTCTGCAGATGAGGAAAGTGAGGTCTACAGATGTTAATATTTTGCCTAAAATCTTATTATAGAATTTGCCTTGAGTTCAAACCTATGTATCCCTAAAGCCCTGCTTTTCATTATCATGCCATACCCCTAACCTATTGTGTTTCAACCTAATTAGATCCAACAACTATTTTAATGCTATTGTTATTATTCTGCTGCCAAATTCATATATATATATATATATATATATATATATTTCTGACAATCCTGTAATGTTATAACACAATCAGCAGTCTGTGTATATTAAAAAGGAGAGATAAAAGCAGAGTGATTTTTAATGCAGTCATATAGGTTCAGATATGTAAATAAGAAAGCATGACTACATTGGGAGGCTAGTGTCTCCAAGTATTCGCATGTACTTGCATGCACATGTAGACTCACTATACAAGAGAATATTACAAGCACTGTTGACATGGATAACATGCCTTTCTGATATAGAAAGCTTTGGGGAAATCTTTAAGCAAAAAGTCTTCCGTGTATTTCTATAAGAGCTGAAATATTGAAATTGTAATACTTATTAAAACCACATCCTCAATTTGTTGTTTACATATAACATTTATGTTGGAGATACACACACACACACACACACACACACACGAATGCAAAGAGTGCTTTTGCCAGTGGAGCATCCCAGTTATTTTGACATCGACAACAACAAACCACTTCAAACCCAGAAAATGGCAACAACCATCATCATAGTTTTCAAAACACTGTCTGAGATAGAGTACCACCTCTAGTAAGGACGATTGCATTGGGAAAACCATCATGAGATTTAAGAGTTCAGACTACTTAAAATGGGTGAGGGGGTACTGCCCTCGATAATTCTGTAAAATCAATCTTCATGTCTGAATGTTCCATCTTCTTTTATGCACAGTCAGGCTATGAGGTGAACAAACCAGAAGGCAGGCCCACGCACAATTCTGAAGATGAAGGGTTGGTACCCATTGAATGGCGCACACAAAAAGTCAAACACTGTGGTGGTTTCAGGGAGAATGGCCCTCATAGGCTCATAGATTAAAGAACTAGTAGGTGTGGCTTGTTGGAGGAAGTGTGTCACTGGGGATAAGTTTTGTTTCAGGAAGCTCATTTCAAGTCCAGAGTTTCTCTGTTCCTGCTGCCAGCTGATCTGGGTGTAAAACTCTCAGTTCTTCTCTAGCACCATGACTGCCTGCATGCTGCCATGCTCCTCATCATGATGATAAGGAAACTTTGCTCTATACTTGAGTGTATTTTAGATATATGTCAAGGAGTGGTATAGCTGGATCTTGAGGAAGCGCTATTCCTAATTGTCTGAAAAAGCACCAGATTAATTTCCAAAGTGGTTGTACAAGTTTATATTCCCACCAGCAGTGGAGGAGGGTTCCCCTTTCTCTACATCCTCTCCAGCATGTATTGTCACTCGGGTTTTTGATTTTATCCATTCTGATGGGTGTAAGGTGAAATCTCAGGGTCGTTTTGATTTGCATTTCCCTGATGACTAAGGATGTTGAGTATTTCTTTGTTTCTCTGCCATTTGATCTTCCTCTATTGAGATTCTCTGTTAGCTCTGTACTCATTTTTGGATTATTTGATTTGTGGCTTTTTAACTTCTTGAGTTCCTTACATATTCTGGATATTAGTCCTCTTTCAGATATAGAGTTGGTGAAGATCTTTTCCCAGTCTGTAGGCTGTTGAATATGCTCAAATATACAACTAGGTCATTTGCTTAATCATGTTCATAGCAGCTTTATTTGTAATAGCAAGACTCTGGAAACAACCCAGATGTCTCTCAACAAGGAATGGATACAGAAATTATGGTACATTTACACAATGGAATACTACTCAGCAATTACAAACAAGGAAATCATGAAATTTGCACACAAATAGTGGGAACTGGAAAAGATCACCCTGAGTGAGGTATCCCAGAAGCAGAAAGACATACACGGTACATACTCATTTATAAGTAGATATTAGAAATATAATGTAGGATAAACATGCTAAAATCTGTATACCTAAAGAACCTAAGCAATAAAGAGAACTCTGTGTAAGATGATCAATTCTCATTCAGAAAGGCAAAAGGAATGGACATTGGAAGAGGGAGAAAACAAGGAACAGGACAGGAGCCTACCAGAGAGGGCCTCTGAAAGATTACCCAACAGGGTATCGAAGCAGATGCTGAGACTCATAGCCAAACTTTGGGCAGAGTGCAGGGAATCTTATGAAAGAAAGACCTGGAGGGACAGGAGCTCCACAAGGATAGCAACAGAACCAAAAAATATGGGCACAGGGGTCTTTTCTGAGACTGATGCTCTAACCAAGGACCATGCATGGAGATAACCTAGAACCCCTGCACAGATGTAGCCCATGGCAGCTCAGTATCCAAGTGGGTTTCCTAGTAAGGGAAACAGGGGCTGTCTCTGACATGAACTCAGTGGCTGGCTCTTTGATCCCCTCCCTCTGATGGGGGAGCAGCCTTGCCAGGCCACAGAGGAGGACAATGCAGCCAGTCCTGATGAGATCTGATAGACTAGGGTCAGATGGAAGGGAAGGAGGATCTCCCCTATCAATGGACTTGGGGAGGGGCATGGGAGGAGATGAAAGAGGGAGGGTGGGATTGGGAGAGGATGAGGGAAGGAGCTATAGTTGTGATACAAAGTGAATAAATTGTAATCAATAAAAAATAAATTAATTTTAAAATTTAAAATAGAGATTAACCAAAAAAAGGGGGGGGGATACTTTGCAACTCACAAAAACCATGCCTCTTGCACAAGGGTGGTTTCAGCTGACCAACATCATATACCTTTTCATGGGGGCTGTTTCCTGAAGGGTAAAAACATTCTCACATTCCACACTTAGGACATAAACAAGAAAACATAGTCACATGACACAACTGTGGTTCCACAGAAAGCAGGAACTTCCCCTTCAGAAGTGGTTCTGGGATTTGCTCTTACTTGTCTGTCTGTATTGCGTGGTGTGCATTCTTGTGTGTGTACATGCTTGCAGGCATGTGTACATGTTGTGCGAAGGACCAAAGTTGACATCCAGTGTCCTTTTCAGTGGCTCCCCATTTCATTTATTCACTTACTTTTTATATTTACTTTTTAATTAAAATATAATTACATCGTTTTCCTGATTCTCTTTCCTCTCACCAGCTCTTCCCATGTTCCACTTCATGTTTTGAGGTGAGCCTGGAGCTCACTCATTTGGGATAGTCTTGATAGCTAACTTGCCCCAGGGAGCCTGTATCTCTTAAGTGCTCCTAAGTACTGGGATTGTATGCAGCAGGCCACCTTGCCTGCCTGGCTTTCACATGGATTCTGGAAATCCTTTTTTTTTTTTTTCAAGATGGGGGGGGTTCTCTGAATAGCTCTTGCTGTCCTGGAACCCACTCTGTAGACCAGGATGGCCTCAGTCTCACAGGGCTCCACCTGCCTCTGCCTCCCAAGTGCTGGAAGTAAAGATGTGAGCCACCACTGCCCAGCTTGAACTTGGACTCAGGTTCTCATACTTGCATGGCCATCACTTTATCCACTGAGCCAGCTTTCCTTTCTTTCTTTCTTTCTTTCTTTCTTTCTTTCTTTCTTTCTTTCTTTCTTTTTTTTTTTTTTTTTTTGTTGTTGTTTTTGAGACAGGACCTCATTATGTAGCTCAGGCTAGCCTTGAAATTGCAATCATTCTCCTTAGCCTTCTGAAGTATTGGTTTACAAACCTGTAATATCATGTCCAATTGCGTAGGAGGTTCCACTATACAATGACTAGCTTAATTTAAAATGTATTCTCCTCAAGCACAAGCTACCAGAGGTAATTAGAAACTCCAAAGTCAGGCTCTCTTAATATTTGCCTTTATTGCAACCAATCTGAAAGGCTATATATTAAAAAAAAAAAAAGTCTAACTGGACATAGTGGTGAACCCCTATAATTCCTTAATTCATCCTGGGCTACAAAGTGAGACTTTTTAAATAGACATCAAACAAATAGCCTAAACAAAATTAAAGGGAAATTACGGCTGTAACTATGCTCTCCTGAAAGCAGGAAACATCCCCATCCTCATTCTTTGCTCCAGGACACCAGAGAAGACAAAGTCCTCACTAAATACTGTCTAGGATTTGCTGTTGTTTGCAGTGTTCTGGTTGTTAAGGCTGAGCCCACCTGGCTGGTTTTGGTTTTGTGGGCAGAAGCAGTGAGCATACACTTCTCAGTGATGTATCAGGAGTAATGGAAAGAGGCTTGGAGTCCTAGCTCTCTTCTTCTGCGGCAGCAGGTCGGAGCCTGAGTGCCCTAGGTGGGGGAGTTACACCGTGGTGCAACCCCCTTTCCTGAGTGACTGTAGGAGTGTAAGACAGTGAATGTGTCTTCCAAACAAAGCTGAGTGAAAAGAAAGCCACGTGAAAAGGGTCCATTTAGTGCTTGAGCTGCCTGACCTAATGGAAATGGCAACTTCATCACCATTTGGAGTGAGGTGAATATCTCGCTCTCATTTACAACCCTACTTCACCTTGATATTCTATTAAGACCTGCCTTTAGATCTGGAGAGCTGGCTCAGAGGTTGAGAGCACTGGTTCTTCTTCCAAAGGTCCTGAGTTCAATTCCCAGCAACCGCATGGTGGCTCACAACCATCGGTAGTGAGATCTGATGGCCTCTTCTAGTGTGCAGGCATACCTACAGGCAGAGCACTATATGCATATTAAATAAATAAATCTTTAAAAAAAACACCTGCCTTTAATCCAATTTATTAAAATATTAAAGAAATATTTTGTGTGGAGACACTATTTGCTTAGGTCTAAAAAGCCTCTTAATTCATGATATTTATCATTGGCTTGTAGTGAGGTAAGCAAGAAGAACACAATGTGAAGAGTTCATTATGATGAAGCTATGGCTGACTGACTGGAGAAATTTCCCAACAAGCTTTTTATAACATATGTAAATAATTTACCTGTGGCAAAACCACTCACATGGTTTTTATTTTTTTAAGTTAATAATCACTTTCATAGATCATAAGCTATGCATGTGTAGAATTATTACCTAAAATCTTATTTTATTTTGGAGATAGTTTGTGCTATGATACTTAAAGGAGTATAATCCAATAGACAGAACATGGGATATGTTTTTTCCAGAGTTTAGGAAGCAAAAAAAATTATTTTCTTGCCTCCAAGGTCTCTTGAGTTCTCTGAGCTGGAGAGTCTGAGTTTTCAATCATAAGACATATAATTAAGCCAATCTTTCTCTATGCTTCTTTTTTGCTTTGTACTGTGTTGGCCCCCTTTTTAATAAGCTCTGCCCTTTGCTAGTAAGAAAGTGGCAGCCATTAGAGGCTGATGCCTAGAATATTTCAGTGAAGCAGACAAGAAATGAAAGCCTCTCTTTGATTCTCTACAAAATAAAAACAAATTATAATTCTTTCTAAGTAATTGTATCACACGATACTCGTAACTGTTCTGGTCATGGGGACCAAAGGATCTTATGGACCATGCCTGGGTTCCATGACAGTCTCTGCAAGGATCCAAAATATCCAAACTGCTTGTATAGAGGACAAGGAGAGGCGGTTCCCTAAACGTGCTTCTATAAAAAAAAAAAAAAGGAAGAATGCTAGGCAGACAAAAATAGGTCTATTCTATTACAGACTCAGACATTTCTGAGTCTGAAGCCTTTCAGCATCTCGCTGTCTCCACGAACTTGTGTAAATTACTCCTACTGAACCTAGGTTTCTCCATCTGCAAGGTGGTACAGGTGGAAAGGAGTGCCGGCCCTCTGGAATTCTTACGAAGAAACAAGTAAAAAAAGGTGAATCTCTTATTCAAACGCCTGTAGAGAGTACATGACAAATGGCTTCCTAAGTCCAGTTCCACGAGATGGAGGAGCTAAGGGAAGCCTGCATGTTGCTGGTTGCTGTGGCTGTCGAAAGCATGAAAGCATGGATGGCTGTCTTCCATCCCCCGTTCCATTCAGAGAGGAAGCCTTGCCTGGTGGGGCAGGTGAAGGGGAGCCGTGTCATTAGCGGCGTTAGAAGGCACAGCTGCGGCATGCATAGACCCAGCTGTGTTGATGATCACAGCGCATCAGCCTTTGCACAGTAATCTCTCACTCGCTATGGAGAGGTAGTGGTATTTCACTTGCTTAGAAATAACTCCCTGTAATTTCATCATGAACAATGAACTCGACATTAGGCCTGTGGCGCACGCATCCCCTTATCTCCCCACACAGGCTCCTGGCTTTACCTTGAGCATTGTGTTACTTTCCTACCAAATATGCAACATGAAACCTTAAAAGAAACTGCCATTCTTCAGTGTCTTGGGCTTTATTAATAATAATGAGTTAATTTTTGTTTTACAAAAAAAATCGATATTATTTAATTAAAAAATAGCACTTTGGCATTTCTTCATTAATCTTCATGATGTAGCTGAGTTTGTCCTGAAACTTCATTATGTAAATAATACAAAAACTATTTAACATCCAATCACAGCTACTTGCTTCTAATATCTGTTTTGAGAGAACACTGTTGGGAGGGTTAGAGGATAACAGGAAAGACAAAATCTTGAAGTCCCAGGAGCAAGCTTCTGGGTGTGGTTTAGCTGCCAATGGAATGCCCCAATGCACGATTATGGCAGGGACAGAAAGCTGGTAATTCCGCCACCTCTGCTGGGGAACAGTTTGGAGAGATCATCGTCTTGGTGTCTACTCACAAGCTCTGTGGGTCTGGAAAGGTCAGTGTGAAGAACCTACTTTGCTCGTGTGTTTCACCATGTTGTGAAAGTCATGATTTCAGACTGTGTCAGGGGCCACTCTGTTTCTGCGCTCCTGGTTTTCCAGTTGTTGAAAAGGCAACGGGTCCCTGGGTCTCATGATTGTGTAGCATGGTTTCAAGACTTTCCTGAAAACTCATCCAAGCAGCTCATACCTCAGTACCCCAATGCTTCTGAAAATGCCTTGGTAGGTCAGAATAAACCTTCCCTTGCACACTTAGAATACTGTCCGCTGTTCTCTGCAGTCTAGCCCACACCTTTCATCGGAAGTGTACCTTTAGTTATCTGCTTCATTCAAACATCAAATTGCAAACTGAAACAGAAATGGACACACACCCCCCTCAGCAAGAAAAACCATAGGCCTATAGTTTCCTTCTAATTTAGAATTTTGGTCTCTATAAACTTCCTAATGATAATATTAATAGAAAGGATTTTTCCAAGCAATAAATATAGCAAAGCTAGTATTGATTGAGAGGGTGCTTGTGGAGTAGCATGAATTATAAGTGTTAGATGTACTCTCTTGTTTAAAGACTTGAATATTTAAATCCAAATCCCACAACATATAAATCATAGAGATTAAGTCTGATATTCTGGGGGCCAATAGTTGAATTCCCAGTAATGTTCCAGTGGCAAGACAATTTCTCTTAATTTGGCTACTTTAATTATGCAATTAAATGAAGCAAACGTGAGACAGAGGAGTTTGGGGAAGAGTGAATGAAAGATGGTGATAAGTCTGTTTATACAGGAACTCTGGGTGTTGCTTCCAAGGTAAAATTGTTTTTGTACATGGATCCTAAGAATCTTTAAAAGCAGATGATTGCTGCTCTAAAGATGATCTAAATTTTATATATCAACTAGAGAAAAAATACTTATTATAGTCTGCCTCTACAATATATTTTAGCCAGTAGAAAACAAAATATGAAGTGGGGAATGGTGGTGAGCGAAATAAAGACTTTCCTGGATTTCAAGTCTGTAGTGGGAATGCTATAAGTGTGGTGTCAGGAGACGTCTGATGAGTGGAAAATCTGATCAGTGTGTCAATCATTTGTAGTGGGAAAGGGAAACAGAAAGGTGGATGTAAGCTTGACCTGGTGGAATAAATCTGTAATCTCAGCAACCTGGAAAGCCTGGGCAGAAGGATCACAAGTTCAAGGCCAAGTCCAGCCTAGCCAGATCAAAATTAAAACTAAAACAGGGCTGGATACTACTCAGTGATAGAACGTTTGACTGGCTCTGGCTTTAACCCCCAGAGGTGGGGTAGGGAGAAGAAATGAAGTTTGTGAAGCTACAGGTTTTGAGGAGACACTGCTAGCACTGTCCAGGTATTATATATGTATTTATCTGGAGAGACCATTGAGTACAGTAACTTGCTGACCATTTGTTGCTCTTAGAAGAATTTTGATATATTGTAAGAACAGAAACCAGGCTAGGGTAGATTGAAAGGTAAATGGGGTGAAAGAAACAGAAACATGACTATACAGCTTCCATTGAGAGCATGACGATAAAAGAAAGAATGATGGGGAAGATGCTTGAGTGCTACATCAAGGGGACAGAGCGTGTTTCTTCAGGAAAAAGTGTCAGTGAAGAAAAAGAAGCGAATGTGAAAGTGCAGCGAAGATAAACACAAATATGTTTTTGACTTGAATATGTGAATCACATGAGTTTAATGCAATATCTCCAAGCGCTGCAAGAGCAAATGTTTGCCCATAATAAATGAAAGCCCATTGTAGAAGCAAATTACATTCTGCTATTAACAGAATCATGCTCCTATTCACTTAGCTTGATACAGAAACATTTTTATTCATCCCGTCAGCTGCCTCCGCGGCAACTCTGATGCCCCATCTTTGTCTTGCTTCACATTTATCTCACTGTTCCCAACACACAAGAAATATGTTTCACACTGTAAGGGTTTAATTAATATTGGGAAACTGAGACTAATTTGAAATCATAAAATTGCAAGCGATACCAGAAAAGTCTCAGAACCCTTTATGTGTTTATTTATCTGGGAACACCAGTGTTACTCCTTTTCTGGAAAAGCTATCCATAATTGAAAGGCTATTTTGCCATGATTCATTTGAAACTACCCTCCATTTCATTTCATCCCATTAATCACAAGAAGATTTTGGCCTCATTACTTCATACGCAAGAATGGCTGGGATAGTGAATCAGGATGGAAGCTTACTCGGCCTTTGATTATACCACAATCTTCCCGGTGAGTAGGTATTACTTGATCTTATTCTTGGAATTAAAAGCGAGCACCACAAAAACCTTTGCAACAATCAGTGTCATGTGCTGTCTTCCCACACTGTTCTTGGCTCTAGTTTCTAGTCCCGGGTCTGCAAGGCCGCATAAATAATTTTGCTCATTGAGCAAGACCAGGAGCCTGGGTTACAGTGATTTATCTCATTCCATTTTACAGCTTGGAGAGCTTCGGCGGAGAGGTGGAAGCTCCCTCAGACGGCTTTCTCCTGACTCCCACTGGTTCCCCAGTGTCTAATACCTAACAGCTGCATTAAACAAACACTCAGGGGTGGTATTCTGTGCACCAGAGGAAGCCTTGCCTCTTTCAGCGTGCCTGGTGCATCAGCAGATGGCCTCAGCCTTAAAACCTTTTGTGCCATCCCAAGAACCCAGCTTCCAGCGAGTGGCGGGTGCTAGAGGAATGGAACTGTGCACGCTGCAGACCTGCCAGGCCCAGGCTCATGTCCACGCTGTTCTAAATGTCTTTCATCCATGCCACCAGCACGGATGTGCCAGTCAGCAGGCACGCACCAGCCATGTCTCCATGTCACCTGCCATTTCTGTTCCATGCTAATTCCTCTCTCTCCTACACACGAGCAAAGGTGTCGTCCTTCCTCTGTGACCTTAGACAGAAAGGCAGGAAGCCGTCAGACATAGAAAGACCTGAACTCCCACGGTGGCCAGCCTGCCTCGGGCAATCACTGGAAAGCCTGTTATTCTCGAATCTTTCTAAATGGAAAAGTCCCTTTATGAATGTCTTGTTCTTGTTGTGATAGCTAATTCATGGATTTACTATCAGATACATATTTAAAATCACTTACATAATAATACGTTAGCATCAAACATTCCGTGCCCTTTGTGTGATGAAACCACGTCAGACGCTTCTGCTGAGTCAGCAGCCGCATCTCCACCATTTTTCAGAGTTTTCCAATGTGAATCATATGTTCATGTAAGTTGTTTAAGATTCATACAGAAAAAATTAAACTCGGCACATATTATCCTGTCACCAGAAAATTTTAAAATTTATTTATTTTTAAATTCACTTTACATCTGCTTGTAGCCCCATCCCTCCTACTCTTTCAGTCCTCCTCTTTTTCAGTCCTCCCCTTTTTCAGTCCTCCCCTTATCAGCTTTATCCAGCTTATGCATCAGGCCTGAGCATGTTCTCTTTCCTTGTGGCCTGTCAAGGCAGTTCCACCAGGGGAAAGTGATCAAAGCGCCGATAAGTGAGGCTGTGTCTCATGCAGTCCCTACTTCAGGGTCCACATGAAGCCTACGCTACCATCGGCTACATCTTTGCAGGGGGCCTAGGTCTGTTCATGGATGGTCCTTGGCTGATGCTTCAGTCTCAACAAGCCCCTCCTGGACTTGGTTAGTTGGCCTTGTCGTTCTTCCTGTGGGGCTCTTGTCACCTTCAGATCCTTTTCTCCTTCCTCCCACTTTTCTACAAGATGCACTACGCATCACCCAATGTTTGGCTGTGAGTCTCATCATCTGTTTTGAGATGCTAATGGGTACCTGAGTTGTCTCTCAGAGGACAACTCTGTCAGGGTCCTGTCTGCCAGCCTAGCAGAGTATCATTCATAGTGCCTGGGGTTGACATTGTCCCATAGGGTAGCTCTTCGGTTGGGCCAGGCATTTGTTGGGCCTTGCCTCAATCTCTGCTCTGTCTGTTCTGTCTTTATCTCTGCACATCTTGTAGGCAGGGTAAATTTGGGGTCGAAGGTTTTGTGGGTGGGTTGGGGTTTCCCTCCCTCTACTAGACTAGTCTAGTTAGAGGGTGTCCTCTTCCATTACCATGGCCTCTACTACTAGGAGTCTCTGCTTGAATCCCCCTCGTATCCGCTCAGGAGCCTGCCCTGAGTTAGGTCTCCAGCTTGTCACAGAGATAACCCCACCTCAGTTTCTCTTTCTCTACAGGCCTCTGTCCTCTCACACCCATTCTCCCCAGGTCTGATCCCTCTGTGCCTCTTCTCCTACCTTGTTCCCTCTCTTCAGCCATTACCTCTGACTATTCAAATCTCACTTCCCAGCCATCCGTGCCAAAGCATGTGATTGGGACACATGGGCGAGCGGGTCCCACAGCGCACGTGTTTCTGTTTGCATCTTCACCCGTATTACCACTGTTTTAGAGGGCTGATTTTACAGCGACATTAGTACTTGCAGATATGAGGTTCAGTTTTTAGAACAAATCAATATCTATAAATTAAATTTCTTTCCTCTCTGTTTGGAAAACCACTGCACCATTTTTAGCTGATTCTTCCAAGTGACCTCTGTAAACACCGGCCTGACCCTTTGGGCAACTATATTTCTCTCTGAAAAAAAATCCTTTGCTGTGTAAATAAAGTAACAAAAGGTTCCCCATGCTAGAAGATCCTTTGTACGCATTTAAATAAGAAGCAACTTATTCCTTTCCAAAGAATAGCTTTGAAGCGAGGAACTCGCCATCCTCTAAACTATTTAAATCTAAGATATTTGATGCAATGAACTGCAAACATGGCCAGGGAACATGATTACTTTAACAGGATCTACTGGACTTGGGATTTACTTAATGGTGGTGAAGGAATGTGCGCATGCCCGTGTGAGTACATATGCTCCTTCCACACCATCCCAGCTCCCGAAACCCTTCTCAATGCAAGCAGTGCCGTCAGTTTGCTATAAATAGTCCTTACTTTCCTCTAGGTATAAGCATTTTACAACAGACACACACGCGTACACATTTAAATACACATATATAGAATTCTCAGCCTTAGCATTCTTGATATTTCCTATGGGGAGAAGATATCCCTGATTGAGAGCCACTGGCATAATTATTCAGCCATTTCTCTCTCAATGTTGATTCAGGATATTTTCTGAATTTGTTTTTCTCCTACTCTGCAATAATCACCCTATGTACATATCCTTAAATGTGAATGTTTTGTTTCTACAGGATAGACTCCCACAAATAAGACTGGGCAGAGCATTGTCGGCCACTTCTTACAGCTTGCAGCAATGCACCTGCCACACTGTCTGAAGTACTGATATACTCTCATAGCAGTCGATAATAACCAGATTTTTCACATCGCTGGTAGATGCATAAAAATGATGCCCCCTGTTCCTTTGATTTGTAATTTCCTTGTCCATTCGTAATGATTCATATTTGAAAATGAGGGGTTCTATTCTTATAATAATCCCTAAATAAAATGAATTTGTTGGTCATTTGCTTTCTGTCTTACATGAAACCCAGTCTTCTCCTTTGCCTATTTTTATTCATCTTTTGAGAGTTTCATACATATTTTTGTCATAGTTTTCCCCAACTCTTCCCCAATTCACTACCCTTCCAACTTTGTGACATCTTAAACAAAACAAAACAAAACAAACAAACAAACAAACAAAAAACCCTTGGAGACCAAATTGTGCTGCCTAAATGATCTTGGATGTGTGGTCTTCTATTGGAAAGTAGCTGAACTTTCCAGGGTGTATACCCTTAGGATAAAAAGTCTTCATCTTCAAACTATTGCCACTAACTCCAGAGCTGGTGGTGGCATTTCAGGCCCAAGTTTCAACTCCTTACTGAATGTGGTCTGGCCTGGGTATGCTCAGGCTTTGCACATGCTCTCACAACCCCTGAGTTCCTAAGCGCAGCTGTCCTGCTGGGTCCAGATGTTTCCTTGTAGTTATCTATTGCCTTTGGCTCTTAAACTCTTTCTTCCTCCTCTCTGCAAAGATCCCGACCTTTGAAGAAGACTGGGGTGCATGTGTTCTGTTTAGGGCTGAGCATCTGTAGTCTTTTATTCTCTGTCTCTTGGCTAGTTGTGGGTCACTGTGCCAGTTGCTTCTACTGCAGAAAGAAGCTTCTCAGGTGAAGGGTGAGATGCACCCGTATATGGGTATAACAAACTCGTTAAGAATCAGTTCAATACCATGGTTATTTAGCAGCATAGAAGTAGTAGGTTCTCCCCCAGGGCCGATGACTGCCTAGCCGCAGGTTTGTGATGGAATAGTGGTGCCAGGTATGGGCTTCATCCCGGGGAGTGGGACTTCCATACACTCTGAGAGTGTTTGGCTACTCACATGGTGCTTGTGCTACTGTTCACTAGTGGACAGGTCTTTCCTGGGCAGCCATTACTACAGCTCAAAAGGCCTATTGCTGGGTATGACTGATGGTTACTCTTCTCTCTTAGCCTGCACAGCACCTTTCTGCACTATGAAAGCCAGACAATAGGCTAACATTTTTAGTTCTGCCCCAGCTTGATTCCCTACATTCCCTGACTCAAGCCTGTTGTGTCACCACAGCAGGATTTGCTGTCAAGTTCTGAAGAGTAACCAAGAGCAGTGGCATGAGCCTGTAACGTTGGGAGTCTGTGGGACCTCGCTGAACCGTAATTCCCCCCAAACAAAACCAAAGCAAACCAAAAACACCTCATGCTATTTATTGTTGTTGTTCTTTTGTTTTGTTTCTTGTTTTATTGTTAGCCTCTGGTATACAGTAGAGGCTACAGGTTTTCTATCTTCATCAATTTGTAGGTGTTCTTTGCTAGGGATATTAATCCTTTTCTATAGGTATTATGAACAAATTTTAAGGAGAAGCAAATCAGTTGTCTTATAAATTTGATTTTAGATGTAGATCCACCCTGCATTTTTATAGGATTCACTTTAGGGAAAAATTAATTTTTAATACAAGAAAACTAAAAGGGAGAATGTCTTGCTCAGGGTCATAACTTTAGCTCATAATAGAGCAGAAACAAGACTCAGCTCCCCACAAACCCCCCTTCTCAGCACTGCCTTCAGGGAGCCATTATTCCCACCCTGCCCTCCCCTTCTACACTCCATCTGTGCATGTTCACAGTAGGGAGCAGACTCGACCTGAAAACGCAGGAAAGCAAGGACTAATACAACATCACAACATAAAAACAGAGCACATGCCTTGAGTACATAGCAATTCTTTCTTACAATGCCTTTTTATAGTAATCCAAGCAACCAAGTAGTGCTTGTGGAGAGGTCGTGGCCTCACTGGAACACTGAGGGGTACCAGAGATGGAGCAGATGGCTATGGGCATTCCTGACTGGGAATTCTGCCAGCGAGCATTCAGTAAAGTGGTGCAGAGATACTCCGAGCAAGGCAGCCAGGAGACTAATGGGTTCTGATGGCATGATGCCTTTTTCACAAGCTACAGGGCTGCTTATTCCCAGCAGAAGGAAACAGGCCTTCTAGAAGCTCCGTCTAAGATCCTAAGCACTCCATTGTGCTGGAATTCCCTTCCCTGTAAGAAAATGTATTAGAATAAACATTCTCTGAAAGATCACTTCATCTACTACAAGTCTTTAATTTTAAAAAATCATCCATTCTCTATATTGAACATTAAGCCCCTTCCTTCCTTCCTTCCTTCCTTCCTTCCTTCCTTCCTTCCTTCCTTCCTTCCTCCCTCCCTCCCTCCCTGTTTTCCTTCCTTCCTTTCTTTCTTCCCCCCCAGAGACAGGATTATCTGTGCTGGACTCCCTTTGTAGACCAGGCTGGCCTGGAACTCACCTGCCTATGAAGCCTACAGATTTCTATGGGCACAATTTGCAACACTGTTTATAATATGCGCTTGCGGCTGGAAACCTAGAGGGATGTGGTATGGTAACCAAGAATTTATGTATTTGATTTCTGTGTGATCTTAGGCAAGCCAGTCAAAGAATTAATGTTTGGTCATTTTCATCTGGGATAGTGGGAAGTGAACAGAGAAGATATTTCAAAACTATACACCTCATCCAGTATTCTGATATAATCTTTTATAGGGGTTTGGTCCCATTCACCCTCTTTATCCAACTTCATGATTAGGTAGCCAGTTTCAGTTAGAAAAGAGGCAAAATGGGCATATCAAAGAGAATGACTGACTTAAAAATCAAAAGAAATTTTTGTCATTTATTAGTCTAGAACACACACACTTCAGGAACAAGGAAATGAATACATAGCTCTCACACAGGCTCAAGATAGGAAATCAAAGCTAGTCAGTGTACTCTGCACCTATCCTTCCTTTTCAAAGCCATTTGCCAGAGTTTATTTGGGGTAAAAGTCAGCAGAAGGTCAGCTTAGAGTTGATTTTTCACCATTTTCTAGAACGGTCGAGCCATCAGCCAGGTCCTGTCTCTGCAGTGGGCTCCTGACGTGACTGTGCTTGCAGCCTCAGCAACATTTTTAGCGTTTCACTGGCTAGGATCCTCAGTTCCACCCAGACGACCAAGGACCCCAATGTGGATCACTTCATAGGGTTGAAGGCCCAAGCAAGGGAAAGGTTTTATAATTACCCGTTTCTTAAAAAAAAAAAAAAAAATACCTTCCAGTAAATTTTACATAACAAAAATAATTTAATTCTTAATAGACACAGCCACCAACAGGCTTCATAAAGATATTTACATACGTTGAGTTTGGCGCAATAATTTTCCAGAAAGGCAGATAGCTTTAGTCAGAGACTTGATTCCTTTCATTACCATTAAGGTCTCTTTGGGAAAGTTTGCATCTTCTCTGTCTAAATAGGACTTATTTTCCCACCCATCCAAAGCCTTTGAAGGGGGCCAGTAGAAATGACTGCTGTGGATTCGCTATAAAAATGATGTCACACATCTTAGAAGAGACCTGCCCTGGATCGGTGTATGGCTCAGAACCATCACTCTGTGAGTTCTAGCGGCCTGATCCGTGTGGTTGGGCACATGTCGTCTAACTGACTAGATCTTTCCAGAGACCGTCTATCTTGGAAACGGTCCTCTTTTTGGAATGGAGGCTGTCATTCTTCATTCGGCGGGGGCCTGGATCTCAGCTGGGGTCCTACAAGTTGGCCTCCAGGTAGCGAATGGGGTTCCATTTTGTCGCGACCGGCCTTTGCCGATAAGGACGACGCAACAACCGAGGATTTCTTCAGCGGCAAGTTTATTGTACAGCTCTTTCTTGCAGATGGTGAAGGACCCAAACCCCTGGCAGCGCCCTGTTTAAATAGCCAGCAAGGCAACCTGTCCGTCTGTAATTGGTGCTCTGCTCGAGTCCTCATCAGTATATGGCTGGCAATTGGATTGCAGCCTAAACCCTCATCAACATAAAGCTGCGCATGCGTAAAGCACAGGGCGGCACAGGCAAGAAGAACCAGGAAACAGGAAGCCGGCGCCATCTTGCAATGGCGGGAGCGGCTCCCGACATCTCCCCCTTTTATAAATATTAAAGGCCATCTCAATCAGAAAATTAACACACTATGAGTTTACCGATCAGCCTGCTGAGCCAACAGCATCAGCGATCAAGGAATTTACACAGTGTAGGAGACCCTCCGCACCTTGAGTCCCGTGCAATGGGAACCTGAGCCCTGGGAGGTGCAGAGGTCTGTCTTGAACAGCATCCTGGTGCAATGGGAACCTGTGCCCTTCAGGAGTGCTACAAGTCCAGACAGTGTCTCAACGATTGAGCATGTTAAGCCAGACTTGGGGAGATGCTCCCTGCTCTACAGCCAACATAGCCTGCACCATGGCCACATTTTTAAGATGTTGCTGTCTCTTAAGACGGCAGAGCAACCAAAAACAGAGGAACAGCCCCGCGAGCATAGACATGCCAAACATTCCTACACCAATCCATTCTTTAAAATAGGAAAATGCAGAGGACAACCAGTTAAATAATCCTTGAGTAACAGAAACATCTAGGCGAGTGGAATTAATTTGAACAATTGCTAGGCGTAACTTTCTCATTGTCTCATCAAATTCGGCGGACCAATTAGATTGTTGAGACATTGGCAAATATGGTAGCCCTATGGAGTCATTGGTGGTAAAGAGCCGGGGGAAGACTTGTGCATCATACATGACTGGCATTGGTCGTGGGAATGTTGATAGGATCCCCCAGCGGATCTCCTGGGTCTCCACCTCCAGGTTCATCTGCACTCCGCTCAGGATCAGGATCAGGGTTAAAATCAGGCTCATCTTGCTTCACCACCCGGGTCAATCGCGCCGGAACCCAAATTGGATTTTCTTGGTCCTGTGGGAAAATACACACAGCTCCCCTGGATCTTATTAAAATAGGATCCGGTCCTTTAATGATTATCAATGTTGCCGGAGTAGGTGCATCGTAACACAGCCCATACATCTAAAGTGGAGCATAGCACCTGTACTTGATGGCTAGTGTAAGGAGTAATAAGAGCAGAGAGCACAGCTGCTGCCAAGCCTTGATTTGTTACCGGTATTTGTTCATATACTTCAGGTGGGTATAAGGTCTGATTAACTACCCACTGGCCTTGTCCAGTAAGCATATCATAATTCCATTGAGGCCGTTGATTGGCTATATTCTGATTAGCTTGAGCTGAGCACAGCTCGTGAAAGATGGACTTCCAGTCTAAATATTGCCCCATAGTCAGACAGGCTCTTACAGTATTGTACCAATCGTCTGGAGTCATGGCATTGTCAGCCAGTCTTTCTATCAGCGCCACTGTAAAGGAGGCACTGACGCCATATGTCTGGACTGCTTCCGCTAATGCCTTCAACTGTTTAAGATCTAAAGGAGAATGATGTCTATTATTCTGAGCGTCCTCCCAGATTGGGAACGCGGTTTTAATCCACTTCCTCTCTTTTTCTGATATCAGGGAAAATTTTGTCTCTGCAGATTTGGGTTTTTCAGTGGCTGACTTCCGCATGGAGAACCCGGAAGTGCCAGCATAGGCCACATATGGTGGCAGATCCGGGCGGTATCGCCCTTCCTCATATTTAGCTGCTTCCTCATCCAACTCTGCCTGCTCGTCAGGGTCGAGCCCTGACTCCTCATCAGTTTGTTGATTCTCAGAAGAGCTGTTTTCGCTCTCTGTAGACTCCGGCTCGCTCGATGACGAGGCGACTTTCAAATTCTGAAACTCCGCTAAACTGGGATACAGCGGGGCACCACTCTTCTTTTCCTTGCTACCAGTCTGTTTTGGTTTCTTTGACTTCTTAACTAGCTTTCGCACCTTCGGCGCTTTAGCCTTATCTTCTTTGGTCCCATCCTTAGGGGATTTACCGGTCTTAATTCCCTTTTCTGCTTCGGATAGACTATCTTGGTGATCTGCTAATATTCTTTGCCCTTCTTTTACCTTTTCCTTGCAGTTCTCATCCTCTATGCACGATTTAATCAATTTATAAATTGGCATCGTTCCGGGCCTTAATGTTCCCTTTTCCTTTTCTGTTATGATGTCATTGCCTAATTTATCCCAACATCCTGTAGTCAAAGTCCCAGACATCTGAAACCAGGGTGCTACTCGGTCAACTTCCTTTATAAAATTTTGCAGCACCCGGTCTGGAATCTTTAAGCCTCTCTGTCTAAGCAATGCCCGCACTGCCTCCAGAATCGGCTTTACTTGATGATTTCCCATGCTTCCTTTATTTACAGGAGTGGGAAGGCCAGCTCAGTTATCTACCTGAGGCTTACGGTCCGTTAAGGTTGATCACAGGGTGGAAAAACACACACTTTATCTCGTTTCCCGCAATTAAGGCACAGACAGCAAAACAAAATGAAAATGAAACAGACGACGAGAAACAATCCACCCCACACCCAATCAGTCATACCTTGCAGAAAAGTACCGCGGTTCTCACGCCACTGACTTTGAATCCTTACTCGACGAGCAGTCGGGGTCCTTCGAAGCGATCCTCCACTCCGGGGTTCGGCGGCTCCCGGGTTTCGGCACCACTTGTCACGACCGGCCTTTGCCGATAAGGACGACGCAACAACCGAGGATTTCTTCAGCGGCAAGTTTATTGTACAGCTCTTTCTTGCAGATGGTGAAGGACCCAAACCCCTGGCAGCGCCCTGTTTAAATAGCCAGCAAGGCAACCTGTCCGTCTGTAATTGGTGCTCTGCTCGAGTCCTCATCAGTATATGGCTGGCAATTGGATTGCAGCCTAAACCCTCATCAACATAAAGCTGCGCATGCATAAAGCGCAGGGCGGCACAGGCAAGAAGAACCAGGAAACAGGAAGCCGGCGCCATCTTGCAATGGCGGGAGCGGCTCCCGACACCATTTCTCTCAGGGGCAGCTAGAACACGTTAGGGTGAGGCCTGAGTGCGCTAAGCCGGGGAGGGAAAAAGGTTATCCACAGGGTGTTAAAGTTCAGTTCTTGGAGCAGATAGCAACGGAAGCTCGGGCGTTCTAAAGCCTATGGCGATAGCCGAGTGTTACAGCTCTTGGCCAGGCCGCTGGGCTGAGCACAGCAGAGGTGTGGGTCAATGCCCATGCCTGGTCGGCTTTTGGCAAAGACACAGGCCTGGTGAGGCCCAGGCCCGGTGGGCCAGAAGCAGGCTCCGTGAGACCAGCAGAGGATGAATGACGAATCTCAGATGGTCTTGAAGTGAGAAAGCAGGGACAGAGGGATTTCAAGGGTGAATGTGTTTGATTCGATGTGGTCAAGGGGTCAGGGATTCTTAATGGTCCTATCACAAGAAGCAAAATTTAGTACTTAATTATCCTATGGGGCGGTATCCCCAATAACAACCGAAGGCCACTGCTGGACTAAGATGTTTGGCAAGCTGGGGCATTTCAAGGGATTCCTAGAGCAGCTTCCTTGTCAGGAAGGATCTGGCCTTTCATCTTCCCTGAGGGCTATGTGATGCTCCTAAGCTCCTTGCAAGACCTGGGGTCACTCAGATTAGGGCAGACCTTCAAAACCTCGCTGAGGAAAGGGAGTCTATCATCATAGACCGAGTGCAAATAATTGGCTATCTGGAGATGACCAGCTTCAAGCTCATCAGCAGAGCCCCACAGGAGGCAACCATGAAGGTTTTGCTGATTCCAATCTTCGGCTTCTCGGTGGGTGGTATTAAAAATATTTACTGAGGGCTACAGAGATGGCCCTGTGGTCAAGGATTCTCTCAGAGGATCTGGATTCAGTTCCGAGGACTCACGCTGTGGCTAGCTAGTTCCAAGGCATCCAGTTACCTCTTCTGGGTTCTGTGGGCACTATAAATACACGGTGAACATGCATAAGTGGAAGCAAACACTCATATACATGATAAAACAAAATAAAAACTTTTGAAGATTTAGCAGCACTTAGCAGCACGAATGGCCATTTCTAGGTCAACTAGATGATAGAGAGTACCATGGCTTTACTAGACGGCGTAAATGTTCAAAATATTTAGAGGAAACTTGATGAATTTTCACTCCTATAGGTTTAGTTTGTCATATAACCTGATCGTCACAGGCTAAATGATCCCCAAGTTGCAGGTGGGCACAGGGACTGCACCGAGCTTTTCTAGCAACCTCCCTGTTACCTGGCTCAGCTTTGATTCCTGGCTCTTGCTTCTCCTGCTTCAGCCACAGGTGACTATTACCCATATCACCTCCTGCTGCTGCCAGGTCCTGCTGCTGCCAAGTCCAGCTACCCAACTCTGCTGTTGGGCATCATCATCACAGAATACCATCACACGTAGTTTCTGTAAGTAAGAAATTTCTTTTCTTGTTCAAGGGCCTGAATCTTCTTCCAGGGTCTGCCTCTTCTACCATCTGCTGATGAAAGAGCAATTTATATTAAAAAAAATTACCCCATAAAAGTCTGCTGGAGGATTTAATATGTTCAGTGTCTCTATTACTACCGAGGTCACACTGCAACAGGAGACTAATTTGTTGATGGTCAGAGTGACATTCAATAATAATCAGCTTGAATTAATGAGTTGACATTAGAAATCGTATTATTAATTGCATTTACTGCTCACCTCACCTACTGCTTTATACTTTGCATCTCGTGCAGAAATGATTCATACTTTAGCAATGTGCCCAGGGCCCTTCATACATGTTTGGATTTGAGCCTCTATGAAACTACCTAGCTTCCATGAGGTTGTGGACTGTGCTCCAGCCTGGTGGTTGGCCAAGGTCTGAGTGACACACAGGGCAGTTCAGTCATGAGTTCAGAGGACCGAAGGCAACTTGCTGAAATAGGAAGTGTCTGAATTTGTTTGCTCCTACGATTTACAGGAACCATCTAGAATCTTTTGAGTGTTATCTAGTATAAATATACTTTATTAAATAATGTAACTATGAAAGCATGTTCATGCCCTCTTCAGTGCACAGAAAACTAAGCCTAGGAGAGACATTAACTAGGACAAGTCACTTCTAGTATAAATAAGAGAGGGTTAGAGAACCGCAACACTAATGACGGAGCAGCGGCGGCACAGCGGTGGTTGGAAGTGTGCCACGGTGCCCACAGTGCCCACGGTGCCCACGTCCTCTCCAGGCCACATGGGTAGACGCCCATTCTAAGGATTTCTATCACTTGAAGGAAGCTGTTTAACCTGTCGCTACCAAGATACAGGTAAGTAATCAATAAGAGGATGACACCATTTATAACAAGGTGTGTCTACATGCACTTAAACACTGATTTACTTACAATAAATTGTGTACATGCCAATACTTTAAAATGTGTGTAAAGCTCACCTATCAACAGGTATCTCTACAGGTTTTACAGTGTTTCCTTACACTTAGTTATACAGGGGATTTATCATATGGGCTTTTTTCTTTGAAGGATACTGAGCAACGCGACAGTCAGTGTCTTTGGTGTCACCAGCTAGAAGATGCACAAACAGTTCTCAGTTGCCAAGGTGAAGCAGTCACTTGACCAGCCATGCACAGGAGGAGAAAGAACAAGGGGAATGGGAAGAAACAGTCTGCATGCTGGGTGCTTCCTTAGTGTGTGCACATGTGTGCGTGTGTATGTGCGTGCGTGCGTGCGTGCGTGTGTGTGTGTGTGTGTGTGATGTATCCAGATGTGTCCACATGTGCATATGAGTCTGTGCCCCGAGGGCATGTGTACACGGAGGCCAGAGGTCAATATAAGTGTCTCTATCACTCTGCCCCTTATTTTTGAGACAGAATGTCTGTCTACCTCAGGCTTGCTGTTTCAGCTAGACTGGCTAGCCAGCAAGCAACTGGAACTTACCTGCCCCTGTCCCCCATTCCTTCCTCACCCCCCAGCACCATGGCTACACGCATGGGCTGCAATAACCTAGCCTTCATATGGGTGCTAAGGATCCAAAATTTCAGCTCCTGATTGAAGTATCTCCCCAGCCCTTTGGGTGCCTTTTCCCAAACTAATAGCTTGACATTTGCTCACAGTAAGTATGGAAGTACCAGTCCTATTCAGCAGCCACAGGTGGGTTGTTGTTGATGATGTTAAAGACTGAGTCCTCATTTTAACCCTGATTTCAAAGTGCTGGCTGCCTTGTGTAATCATGGCTAATCATCTTGACATGTCTTCAAATTGAGTCCCTGGATATAATAGTTCAAAAATAAAAAAGACCTGGGACGTAGGGGATATCATGCAACGTAGTTTATCGAGTTAGGCAACTTTCCATTGTCTCAAGGTGAAGACAACCGTTAAGGGCTTGTGTTGACAAGTCTGGGGACCTGGGATTTTGGGTAAACTGAGCGAGCTTCCTGGGAGGAACAGACAGGAGTGAGCAGGTTTGACGACAGTTTTTAAGGTTTGTGCTGAGGTCAGGGCCAGTAGCCTATTGCTTCAGTTCTTGAGAAAGAACACAAAATATTCTCTCACCTTCTGTATGTGTATCTAGTTTCATGTTACAATTCAAGTTAACTAGTGAGAAAGTATGACCTACTCTCCTGCCTTCACAAAGATACTTTCAAAATAAATTAGAAGGCTGGGTTCATTAGGATTCCGAATTCAGAGCATCTCACAGTCAGCTCTTCCTTGAAAATCGTCTTAGGCAGACTTCTGTAGACACCCTGGCCTGAACACCCAGGGTAAATCCATGCCCTCTGCGATGGCTATTCTTGGTTGCCAACTTGTCTACATCAGGAATTAATCAAAACCCAAGCTGCTAGGTATACCTGTGAGGGACTTTTCTCAATTGGATCATTTGATGTGGGAAGACCTGCAGCTGGTCTTGCTACTTTGTAGGTTCTTCTGTATTCCACCCTTCTTCACCCCTTTTCTACCATTTCAATCACCTAACACTAGATATGAAAGAAAAAAATGATAAAGAGGAAAAAAAAAAGAGATCCCTGAAAAAAGTCAGGGGCTGGAGAGGGGGCAATGTTATGGTTAAACTACTTCCTGCTGATTAGAGGCATCAAGCTCCTTGGGGCAAGTTTGATCCTCACTCTCAGGATATCTAATTTCTTCTTGTTTCTTCTTTGCTCATGACTCCTTAACAAACTGATATCAACATCAACCAACATTAACCAACAATCAACCAATAATCAACCAAAACCCACCACACCTCTTGGGGCTCTAGAATTTATATACCCTCTGAAAAATTCCCAGAATTCCAAACATCACACAATCACAGAAACTATCTGCAGCTGGCAAAACCATACCTCTGCTAGAGCATGAGGCAAATCATAGTCAGCTGCTGTGAACTGTCTGAAGCAGCCCCATATCCCACATCTGGGATTAAAATGAAAACATATAATATTTCTGTGTTTTTAAATAAACCAAAATTCTCACTACAAAGATACACCTAAAATCTGGGCCACACCTTCTGTAGCAACCTATATAAAGGACATGGAAGAAGGAAGCTCTTGCTTTTTACCTGGTTGTCCTCACTCACGCTGGCAAGTCCATTCCCTCACTAATATTAGAGGGTACTTCTTCAGGAGTCCAGCGTATGCTTATGACCAGCTGAGGCAATCAGCCTTGTGGATTAAACAACTGTTGGACTCTTGGACTTTCTGTCAGGAGACAGCCATTACTGAAATAGTCAAACCACAATCTATAAGCTACTCTAATAAATCCAATAGCTATACATATATGTCTATATGGGATATGAATATATATATGAATGAATATATATTCATATAGAATATCAGTTATGTTTCTCTAGAGAACTCTGCCTAACACAACTCTTAAGTAGATATGAAGATGCCCTTTGTGCCCTTACATATTCCTAGAGATACACAGGACAGAGGCAGAATTCCTTTTAAAGAATAAGGACCTTGGATTATTGAAAGTGCTGAGCAGGAGTTAAGGGTGCCTCTGCCAAGCCTGATGATCAAGTTCCATCTTCTAGGCCCACATGATAGACGCAAACTATCTTAGTTAGGTTTCTATTGCTGCAACAAAACACCATGACCAAAGGGAGGAAAGGGTTAATTTGACATTGCTGTTCAACACCAAAGAAAATCAGGAAGGAACTCAACAGAGCAGGAACCTGGAGGTAGGAGCTGATGCAGAGACCATGGAAGAATTGTTGTTGTTGTTGTTGTTGTTTTTAAACAAATTTCAAATATTGGATTTTACCAATAAAGGCTCAAGAGCTGGATGCTGGGGTAAAACTTGCTAGCTCAGAGAAACAGAGAAAGCACATGGCTGACCTTCCTACTCTACTGACATCTCAGAAGGAAAAAGCCTTTCTCAGCCACATCGTCTTTTTTTATTGCAGTTTATTCACTTTGTATCCCAATTGTAGCCCCCTCCCTCATCTCCTCCCAATCCCATCCTCTCTCCCTCTTCTCCACCCATGCCCCTCCCCCAGTCTACTGAGAGGGGAGGTCCTCCTCCCCTTCCATCTGACTCTAGTCTATCAGGTATCATCAGGACTGGCTTCTTTTTCTTCCTCTGTGGACTGGTAAGGCTGCTCCCCCCTCAGGTGAAGGTGATCAAAGAGCCAGTCCATGAGTTCATATCAGAGACCATCCCTGTTCCTATTATTAGGGAACCCTCTGGGACCCTGAGCTGCCATGGGCTACATCTGTGCAGGGGTTCTGGGTTATCTCCATTCATGGTCCTTGTTTTGGTGCTGTTGCTCTCCTTGTGGAGCTCCTGTTCCCTCCAGGTCTTTCTATCTCCCTCTTCTTTCACAACATTCCCTGCACTCTGCAAAAAGTTTGGCTATGAATCTCATCATATGTTTTAATACTCTGCTGGGTAGTCTTTCAGAGGCCCTCTGTGATAAGCTCTTGTCCTGTTCCCTATTTTCTCCCTCTTCTGATGTCCATCTCATTTGCCTTTCTGAATGAAGATTAAGCATCTTACCAGGGTCCTCCTTCTTGCTTAACTTCTTTAGGTGTACAGATTTTAGTATGTTTATCCTATATTATATGACTAATATCCACTTATAAGTGAGTATGTATCATGTGTGTCTTTCTGCTTCTGGGATACCTCACTCAGGGTGATCACTTCTAGATCCTACTGTTTGCCTGCAGATTTCATGATTTCCTTTTCTTTTTAATTGCTGAGTAGTATTCCATTGTGTAAATGTACCACAATTTCTGTATCCATTCCTCAACTGAGGGACATCTGGGTTGTTTCCTGTTTCTGTCTATTACAAATAAAGCTTCTATGAACATGGTTGAGCAAATGTCCTTGTTGTGTACTTGAGCATATTTTTAATATATGCCTAGGAATGATATAGCTGGATATTGAGATAGCACTATTCCTATTTGTCTGAGAAAGTACCAGATTGATTTCCAAAGTGCTTGTACAAATTCACATTCCTACCAGCAATGGAGGAGGGTTCCCCTTTCTCCACATCCTTTCCAGCATGTGTTGTCACTTAAGTTTTTGATCTTAGCCATTCTGGTGGGTATAAGGTGAAATCTCAGGGTCGTTTTGATTTGCATTCCCCTGATGACTAAGGATGTTGAGCATTTCTTTAAGTGTTTCTCTGCCATTCGATGTTCCTCTATTGAGAATTCTCTGTTTAGCTCTGTACCCCATGTTTTAATTGGGTTACTTGATTTGTTGCTGTTTAACTTCTTTAGTTCTTCATATATTCTGGTTATTAGCCCTCTCTCAGATATAGGGTTGGTGAAGAGCCTTTCCCAAGCTGGAGGCTGTCGTTTTGTTCTGATGACAGTGTCCTTTGCTTTATAGAAGCTTTTCAATTTCATGAGGTACCATTTATTGATTATTGATCTTATAGCCTGTGCTGTTGGTGTTCTGTTCAAGAAACTGTCTCCTGTGCCAATGAGTTCTAGGGTCTTCCCCACTTTTTCTTTTAACAGATCTAGTGTGTCTGGTTTTATGTTGAGGTCTTTGATCCACTTGGACTTTAGTTTTGTGCAGGGTGATAAATATGTATCTATTTGCATTTTTCTACATGTAGACATCCAGTTAGATCAGCACCATTTGTTAAAGATGGTGTCTTTTTTTCAATTTTACAGTTTTGGCTTCTTTGTCAAAAATCAAGTGTCCATAGGTGTGTTTATTTCTGGATCTTTGGTTAGATTCCATTGATCCACAATTCTTTTTGTATGCCAGCTGCATGCAGTTTTTATTACTATTGCTCTGTAATACAGCTTGAGATCAGGGATGGGGGTACCTCCAGAAGTTCTTTTATTGTACAGGTTTGTTTTAGCTATTTTGCATTTATTTTCCTATATGAATTTGAGAATTGTTCTTTCAAGGTCTGTAAAGAATTGTGTTGGTATTTTGATGGGAACTGCACTGAATTTGTAGACTGCTTTTGGCAGGATGGCCATTTTCACTATGTTAATCTTACCGATCCATGAGCATGGAGAACTTTCCATCTTCCAACATCTTCTATTTCTTTCTTCAGAAACTGGAAGTTTTTTTCAAACAGCTCTTTCACTTGCTTGGTTAAAGTCACACCAAGATACTTTATATCCTTTGTGGCTATTGTGAAGGGTATAGTTTCCTAATTTCTTTCTCAGCCTATTTTTCTTTTGTATACAGGAGCGCCACTGATTTTTCTGAGTTAATTCTGTGTCCAGGCACTTTGCTGAAGGTGTTTATCAGCTGTAGGAATTCCCTGGTACAATTTTTGGGGTCACTCATGCATACTATCATATCATCTGTAAATACTGATACTTTGACTTCTTCCTTTCCAAACTGAATTCCCTTGATCTCCTTTAATTGTCTTATTGCGCTAGCAAGGACTTCAAGATCTATGTTGAAGAGATATGGAGAGAGTAGTCAGCCTTGCCTTGTCCCTGATTTCATTTCTCTCCATTTAGTTTAATGTTGGCTTTGGGATTACTGTAGATTGTCTTCACTATGTTTAGGTATGTGCCTTGTTTTCCTGATCTCTCCAGGACTTTAAACACGAATGGGTGTTGGATTTTGTCAAATGCTTTTTCAGCATCTAAGGAGAAGATCATGTGGTTTTTCTCCTTCAGTTTGTTTATATGGTGGATCACATTGATAGATTTCCATATATTGAACCATCCCTTCACACCTGGGATGAAGCCTTCCTGGTCATGGTGGTTGATATCTTTTATGTGTTCTTGGATTCAGCTTGCAAGTATTTTTGCATCAATGTTCATAAGAGAGATAGGTCTGAAGCTCTCTTTTTTTGTTGTTGGATCTTGTATGGTTTAAGTTCCTCCACACTGGCTTTTAAAAACTCTTCAAACTGAATGTCCCTCCTTTCTACTTCCTGTGCATCTCTCTCTCCATCCACTGGCTTTCCTCTCACTCTCTAAGGTTTTATTTCCCCATGTTTACTTCCTGTCAACTGGGTGCTTGCTTTATTTAATCCTGGTTACAGAAAGCTTTTTAGATCAAAAGTTTGTGTTTGGGCTGAGCAGCCCAACAACTAGAAACAGGTTTTCCAGTACACAATCTCAGGGTTCACAGTGTGATCAAATACCCTGCAAAAAGGGATGCTACTTACTGGCTGTCTGGCTTGTTTCACGTGGCTTGCTCATTCTGCTTTCTTATAAAACCCAGGACAATCAGCCAAGAAATGGCACCTCCACAATGGGCTGTACCCTCCCCCATTGATCAGTAATTAAGAAAATGCCTTAAAGCCCATCTTATGGAGGCATTTTCTTAATTGAGGCTTCTTCTTCTTTGACGTTTCTGGCTAGTTTCAAGTTGACAAAAAACCATCCAGTTCACAGACAATTGACGACAACTTATCTTCTGTCATCCACACTGGTACTGGGGTATGCAGACAGACACACAGACACAATGAAAAAAAAAAAAAGACCCTGTTAGAGGACTATAGTGGTCCTAACAATATGGTTGGAAAAAATTCTGGGATCCAAGCATGTAAAGATCAGAACTGAGTGACCTTTGGCCTAAAGATTCCTCGAAGGCATAGGCCAGAGCAGGGAGATAGGAGGTTCATTTAGCCTTGTTCTATAAAGGCTGTAAAATGATTAGGAAGCAGCTGGGAGAATAATCTGGTGTTGGATCTGCCACCAGCAGCCCCTCCTCGTCTTCCTCATGCACCAGGGTTGATTGTATTGATCTGACTCTCCCAGGGACTGTCTCTTCTCATGCTGGCCTGCACTGGTTCTTCCTAGAGCTGTTCTGCTCTTCAGGGAGGATGGGCACTGCTCACAGGTGTGTGTGTGTGGGGGCTGTCTTTTTCTTACTAGAATCCTTCAAAATCCAAAGACTTTGTGTTCCTTCTTGTGTAAACAGCCATCACAGCACATGTGGTAGCTCCAGCAGGCCTTATGCCAGCTCTTCAGTCCTGCCTTTTATAACTCCTGTGAGCCCGTTACTGCTCACAGTGCTGTTCCCCCGTATGAGCCTTCGGGATGTTATATCTTGACTACCAGTCAGTCCTTTAGTGCCCTTCACCCAGGCGTCTCTTATAAATCTGAAATCATGCTTTCTCTGAGGACTTTAACATCGACAACAGATGAAAGAGTTGTGGATATCACCTTTCAAACAGCCCCAGTCAGAGTCTACTATTGTTAACTTCAGGAAGTTATTCAAACCTACTAAGCTGTAGTTTCCTCTTCTAAAAGACGAAGATCAGACTCACCTTGTCAACTTGCTGCAAGAATTAAATGACCTGTATGTACACACAATACTTAGCTCAGCACCCAGCATGTGGTACAGAATATTCTTCCAAGTCTGGGCTTCAAATTTGGCATGTGGCCCTAGCCTCCTGTCTCCTGACTATTGCCATGTGCCCCCGCCAAGGGATTCCCATGTACATCACAGTGGCTCACACTTCCTACCTCTGTGGCCTGTTCCTGTTATTCCATCTGTTCAGCTTCTGCATGTGGCTCTTAGTAATGGACCTCCTCCCTCCTGGTCTCAGCTGTGTCAAAGGCAGCCTCAGGACTCACTTCTCCCAGAGGACCCTTCCAGTCTCTCCTTTGCAATCTCTGTTCCATTTGGCATAAACAGTTTTTTCTACAATAGCTTCAAGCATAGCTCCTACCCTGCCCTCCCTGTCTGAACCCATGTGGATGGGCTTTGCCTAATAGGGTATGGCAGATGCTGTTTCAAGCTGATCCCAGGCCTACATGAGAACTGGCAGCTTCTGTGGGTTACCTTAGATGCTCATGCTGGGTAAGATAACTTGCTTATTAGAAGCCTGAGAACCTGAGGATAAGGTCCAAGCTACCCGTGTAGAAAGTCCATCCAGAGAGAGTGACACCCTCCATCCCAGTCATGTTGTCCACCTCTGGCATCCAGCCTCCAAGATGGCCTCCAGCAAACGCCACTGCCTGTGATTGCAGTGCTTATTAGTCATCCTCTGTATGGTACCAAGACTGGTCTGCTTGGTGAGCAACAGACAACACAGTTCTTTCTGGTGCATCACTTCCCAATGCAGGCATAAACAGATGTGTCATCTCTCTCTGGCTCTCCTGTGGCTTAAGAAATCTAGCTTCTATGGAGATTAAGTTGCCAAAAGACATGTAGAAGTAGTAACCCAGATACAAGTTCAAATTCAGGCTACAGGATTTCAAGTCCCAGCTAACTAGCTGTTGTGACTTCTCCACTTCCCAACTGGACATAGGCAATCTCTGAATAGACTTCATTGCTGGGTATTTTCCCCAACCTTTCTGCCCTCATATAAGTAAGAGCTAGTGCATGATATACTTTCTAGTTGATGCAGCATTACATTCATTATATTTTACTATATATTTACCATACAGTATTATATTTTATTAAATACAATATAAGCATTGTATTTAGTATGTTGTAATTAATATAACACATAGTATGTTAATATGTTTATTAAATATATTAACATATAATATTTAAACATTGTATTTAATATACATATATTATTATTTGTGAAGCCAAATGCCACAAAGCATCTACACCATTTTTAACTGTTTCTTGTCTGAGTATTTCCTTCTGTGTATTCGTAGACCATTCCTCCTTCTGTAGCATAAAACAAACAAAAGACACAAAAGAAAGTTTCCTTTAATAGAATCAGGCAAAACTACCTGGTTCGTCATCTCTCACTTTCACAAGAATGTATTAGATGAATTAGCTGCTTCTTTAAGGCCCAGAATGTTCATGTTCTTTTATGTTATTGGTACCAAGTCTTGGTTGCTCTTCACCTGAGTGTTTCCACCTGTTTTGGGTTGACTTTAGACATCAGGGCTAACAATGTTTAGCACCACAGTGCCTTGCTATCATCTTCTCAAAGGCATACTGTTTGAAAGGCCCCTAGATATCTCTTGGCAGGGTCTAGAGGTGCATTGGAGGAGGCCCCTTCCCTTCTGGAAGCCAACAATAGTATTAGTAATAATTATAATAAATTGGTATTGTACTAATAATTCCATCAGGCTCTTGGGTGGAATGGGCTGGGAAGAAAAGTGTTCTTGTTCTCAGAGTACTCTGGATGTCCTCTGATGAACGATATGATAGATGCTGATGTGATTTTTCTGGGCATTTTGAGCTCATCGGCCAGCAGAAAGAGTATGTGGGGCGTAATAAAGGGTGATGAATACTGATCACTGCACTTAATTCATGAAGGCTTGTATACGAGATGATAGAGATTCATGAAAAATAGAGTAAAGGGGGCACAGGATAAGGGAGAGCAGTGTCTCTATGTCTCGTCCAGGTACAGTAATTGGCCCAAAGGAACATTTAAGGACATTTTGAAAACTTGTACATACTGTTGTCTTACATCATCACCCTTTAAAACATCTAAAATAAAGGTCCAGGTGAGTTCAACAGAAGTAAATGAGAAAGCGAATTTTGGAAGGGTTGAGTGAAGGGCTTTGCAGAGGAGGTGGCATTTTATCAGTTGTTTTATGTTTTGTAAAATGAAAATATAAATCTTTCCCTTTCCTTTCTTCCACCCCTCCCATGTACTACCCCTCCCCCAGCTGTCTTCCAAATTCATGGCCTCGTTTTCTTTGTTTATATATTTATTTTATTTATATATAATTATATATTTACATGTAAGCGTATATAATTTATTTTATACATAGTTGTTTATATGTATTCCTAACTATATAAATACAACCTTATCAGTCTGTACAATGTTGCTGGTACTGTGTAGATCTGAATCTTTAAAGGCAGCAGGGCTGCTCACACGGATACTCTGAATATATTCTGTTTCGAAACATCGGCTGTCCAGTCCAAATCCGTGCGACTATTTGAAGCATTTACTATTGCAAACAGGGGCTCTGAAAGGCTTTCCTACTGAAACAAAAGAGATTTTTCTAACAACCCACTTGACTCCACAGTACTACAACATTCAAATAAAATGTGAAAGAAACAAAGCAATAGTCTCAGAAGAAGTGGAGTTGCCAAATTGGTATTTTTCAGATTAAAAGGCTTGGGCTCTGAGCCCAGAAGACCTCTCTTTTTTATGTATAATTTTATTTTATTTTTTTAATTACACTTTATTCACTTTGTATCTCCCCATAAGCCCCTCCCTCCTCTCCTCCCGATCCCACCCTCCCTTCCCCTTATTCACACATGCCCCTCCCCAAGTCCACTGATAGGGGAGGTCCTCCTCTCCTTCCTTCTGATCTTAGTCTATTAGATCACATCAGGAGTGGCTG
The DNA here is from genome assembly GCF_907164565.1 of Psammomys obesus. Lineage (NCBI taxonomy): Eukaryota > Metazoa > Chordata > Mammalia > Rodentia > Muridae > Psammomys > Psammomys obesus. Next base: position 2,427,118 of record NW_026596463.1, on the reverse strand, counting down.
CATTGTCATCTTCTGTGGCCTGGTAAGGCTGCTCCCCCCTCAAGGGGGAGGTGATCAAAGAACAGGCCAATCAGATTATGTCAGAGGCAGTCCCTCTTCCCATTACTATGTAACCCACTTGGACACTAAACTGCCATGGGCTACATCTGTGCAGGGGTTCTAAGTTATCTCCATGCCTGGTACTTGGTTAGCGTATGAGTCTCTGGGAAGATCCCTGTGTTCAAATTTTCTGGTTCTGTTGCTCTCCTTGTGTGAAAAACTCAAGTGACAACACATGCTGGAGAGGTTGTGGAGAAAGGGGAACCCTCCTCCACTGCTGGTGGGCATGTAAACTTGTACAACAACTTTGAAAATCAAACTGGTGCTTTCTCAGACAACTAGGAATAGCTCTTCCTCAAGATCCAGCCATAACACTCCTAGGCATATATCCAAAAGAGGCTCAAGTACACAATAAGGACACTTGCTCAACCATGTTTGTAGCAGCTTTATTTGTAATAGCCAGAAGCTGGAAACAGCCCAGATGACCCTCAACTGAAGAATGGATGCAGAAATTGTGGTATATCTACACGATGGAATACTACTTAGCAATAAAAAAATAAGGAAATCATGAAATTTGCAGGTAAATGGTGGGACCTGGAAAGGATCATCCTGAGTGAGCTGTCCCAGAAGCAGAAAGACACACGGTATATACTCACTCATATAGACATATAACATAGGATATACCTACTAAAATCTGTACATGTAAAGAAGCTAATTAAGAGAGAGGACCCTGACTAAAACGCTCAATCCCCATCCTGAAAGGCAAAGAGGATGGACATCAGAAGAAGAAGAAATCAGGAAACAACCTAGGAACCTACCACAGAGGGCCTCTGAAAGGCTCTGCCCTGCAGACTATCAAAGCAGATGCTGAGACTTATGGCCAACTGTTGGGCAGAGTGCATGGAATCTTATGAAAGAAGTGGGAAATAGTAAGAGCTACAGAATCTATTAAACTCTGTTTAGGGTGAGGCACAGACTCCAGTCTTTCCCAGGGCGTGGCCTCCTAGCAGAAACCTGTCCTATCTTTTTAGAAAAGTCTGCTTCAGGACTGCCTCACTCATTCTTTCTAGTCACAGCACTCTGCCAAAGGCTCTACCCATTCCGGAAATTGGGGCTTTTTTTTTTTCAGTGCTGCCTTTATTACTTCTAATGCTCTGGCCCTTTTCCAAACCTCTTTTAAACTGAGTGCTTCAATGCATTTGCTAAAAAATATGAGCTGAGATTTTTCCATTATTATCATTTTACATTCTTAAATCTGAAGGACTTACCCCCAATGTCTCTCACAATCTGTGTACACGTGTGATTGAAACGTGGTGTGTGGATAGACTAAGGAGGAAAATGGTAAGCATCCTGCTTCATGGATTTTCACAAGGACAATATATTTAAATAAGCAGCATCCAAACTAAGAACAGAACCATTCCAGACTCAGAACCACCCTGTTCCTCCTCTGGCCACTGTTTCTCAGCCTCCAAAAGAACCATGATAGCAGGGCATCATTTTGCCTGGCTTGAACATATCTGTAATTGGGATCACAATGTGCTTTTTTCCTGCCTGGTTGATCAGGTGGCCAAGGCTGCAGTTTGGGCCTTCCTGGATGTCCAGTGTATCTATAGTTGTGGCTGGACCTCAAGTGTCTGCACCCTCTGATAATGGCACTTTGGGTTTTTTCAGGCTGAGGCTAAAGCGCAGAAGCTGATTGCTTTACATTCATAAGACCAACATGATACTGACAAGAAAAAGAATTATGTTGTTAATGGGTATCCATCATCACAAGCAGAGGTAACATAAGAAAATTGCAGAAGATAATAGTTACACCTCATAAATATTTATGTGAACTAATGCATATGTTAATTAGCTGGAGTTAGTCATTTTACAGTGTGTATATAAATTTACAATATTATGTTGTACTATATACCATGAATATACACAATATAATCTGTCAATTTGTATGTGAGAGAAAAAGACAGGCAGGCAGACAAACAAACAGAAGGACACAGACACATTGAGAGAGACAGAGAGACACAGAGAGTCACTGAGAGAAACTGAAGTCCCAAAGACCCAGGAGCTAAATGCACCTGCACCCAAGTGCAGAAGATAGTGGGTCTTTTCATTTAACAAGCTGTTTCTTTCCTAGTTTGTTCATTAATTACTTATCATTCATTGACTTCTCTCTTTTTTTTTTTCTATTTAACTCCTTGGTGTACCTATCCCAATTCCTGATTGCCAGAACTCTTAAAACTTTAATATTAAAACCTTTTGATGAGCTGATGGAGTTCAGCAGATAAAGATGTTAAGCAAACCGAGAAACGAGGACTTGTCCTTTGTTCTATACATGTACACTATGGCACACACACACACACAAGCACACACACACAAATAAGAGTAATGATACAAATATCATTTATATTGTTTATATCATATATTACTTATATATAAGAATGATGATAACATGAAATAAATGGTTCATAAACCTCCACTTTAATTTATTGCACTTCTTAAAAAATCTTGATGTTCTTAAATCAAAGTACCCAAAGAAAATTAGCAATCACAAGTCATAAATGTATTAGGTAATAGACAAAAGCTGGGAGCTGGAGCAAAGATACTGTTCTTGGAGAGGGCCTGGGTTCAGTTCCCAGCACCCACATGGTGGCTCACAACCAGGGGTTGGTTCCAGAACTCTCCACAGGCACTGGGCATGCATGTGGTACACATGCCTTCTCACAAGCAAAACACTCATATGCATAAAAAAATCATACAATTTTAATTAAAGCTTTAAAAATTGACTAAAGCCAGGATGCATTTGAAATTTGGAAAGATGTGTGATTTTTCTCCTGCTCAGCAAATATAGATAAGGTGCTTCTCTTAAGGAAAACCACAGAAAGAAATGCATCTAAGCTTCCCTAGTTGTCTGCATAAAAATCCAATAATGAGCAGAACGGATCACAAAGTGAGCGCCCATACATATCACTACATGCAAATGTAAAATATCTGTGGCTCTTGCTATTAAGAGCATAGCCAACACAAAGGTGGAAATATGAAGCAACCGTAACTAATAAAGGGTACATTTATAAAATATTCACGCAAATCATTGAGAAAAAAATTAAAGTATCTGGGAAGATGTCCGATTAGCAGCCAACTCTGACTCAGGAAAATGATGAGCAAGAATTAAAAATAATAGATTCTATTCCTATGAGAGAAAGAACTGAAGAAAATAAATATAGCTTGGTAATAGCTCTGCAAAGAAGCAAACAGGAATAGCGAATCCATGCCTAGCTGTGACAGATGGGGAGAGTGATGGCTGGCAATGGTTACTGAAAGAACAGTGAACCAGAGAGCCGGACTGGGGCATGGATGCGTGCCCAGAGGCTAGGTACACCGTAGGTGGAGGAATGGCTGCAGCAGGCACCAACTGTGGAGGTGGAGATGGCACAAGCATGGCACACTGAGGCCTGGAGGTGAAATTCTCCACAGGTGGGAAAGAGCCCCCGCCCAACCATCACCCCAATTTTGCTACTGCCTGGGGGAGCAACGGCACAGGATTGTGAGGAACACAGAGCTAGGCTTGGTGCAGTCTTACTAGGAAGGCTACCCAGGGACAAAATGAAAGCTACGGGGCTGATCTTCCACATCCTTTCAGAGCTGTGTCACAGAAGCCTCACCTGGGAAGAACAACCACCCCGCCCGGGGCAACATGGGCAACAATGTAACTGGCTGATAGGGGTATGCAATTCAGATTGGGTGACTCTTGTGGAAGGGCTCCACAGAGAGATCCATCATACCAGCTCATCAGGTTTGGGTTACTGAGACCTATAAATCTCCCCACCGCCTGCCCCCCAAGCAAAACTCAAGCAGAAAGATAAACCGTGAGGACAAGGCCAAATGGTAATGCAGTAATACGTTTAAAAAAATGAATGAGCACAATCAAAACTTCCAAGAACTCTGGAATATAGTTGAGGGACCAAACCTAAGAATCCATAAGGTCAAGGAGTTTACATGGAGCCTAAATGAGTGGGTCTCAACCTGTGAGTACTGATCCCTTTGGGGGTGTCAAATGATACTTTCATAACCGCTGAGAAAAGTCGACTACTGAGTTCTCATTCCTAAATGATACCTCTGTATCTCAGATTCAGGAGAGGCTGTGGAAAGGGAGATGGAAAGAATGTAACAGCCCGAGGATGGGGAAGACAATGTGAAATGGCCATCACACAGCCATTGTACTGATGGACTCATTGTAGCAGAAGATAAAGGCAAAATGGTTAGTCAACACAACAAAATAAATAAAGGGGAGGGCTTGAAGGTGGGAGGAGGACATGATAGGGGTTGTCTCAGGGACTGGGTAGGAGGAGCTGGGTAGGTATGCTCAAGATATATTGTATACATGTATGTAATTATACATAAAAGATACTCTAAAAAAATCGACACAACTTACCAGAACCTTTAGGCTAAAGTTGAGTCCATTCTAAGAAGAAAGTTTATGGCTGTAAGTGTGTATGTTGTGTGTGTGTGTGTGTGTGTGTGTGTGTGTGTGTGTGAATGGAAGCGCTGAGGAGATGGCTCAGCATGTAGCAATGCTTGACATTGATGCGTCTTAAATTCTAATCCTCAGAACTATATATGTGATAGCATGTCTTTGTAAGACCAATTCTTCTGTAGGGAAAGTGGAGGCAGAAGTCTCTTCGCTTGACACTGGCTAACTGGCCCACAAGTTGGAAGGTGAAAACCAAAACCCAAGGTTTCACTATGATCTGCAGAGCAGTACATGGTACCCAAGTTCTCATACTGATACACAGAAATATGTACATGCACGATATACACATGTAACACGCAGACTAATCGACAGCTCTTAAAATAATCTAATGATGCACTTGGAGAAGCAGTAACAAGACAAAACCAAATGCAGCAGAAATAACAAAAATTGAGGCAGAAATCAATGAAAATAAGACTAAAGGAAAAGACAGAGAATCAAAGGATTAACTCTTGAAAAAATTAACAACTTTGACAGATTCTTAACTACACTAACTAAAAGTAAGAGAGAGAAAAAACTTGAATCTATAAAATTGTATATGAAAAAGAAGATGCAATAATATATTGCAATATAACCCAGAGAATCATTAAGAACCACATTGAAAACTTATATTCATATGTATGTAAGAACATATATATTCTAAAAAATCTACAAGAAATAGATAAATTCCTGAACATATACAGCAAACATCAAATGAAGAATGTACAAAGCACTTAGACCCATACTTATCAATACAAACAGTGATTAAAAGCATCTCCACAAATAAAGGCTCAAATGCTTCTCAGATTGTTCAACAAACTAGAAAGGGAATGAGAGCTAGCGAACTCATGTGAAGCCGGTGTTTTGTGACTCAGAAAAACAGATGCGGACATAGCAAAGAAAAACAAAGGGGAAACTATGGACTTACTTTCCTGATAGATAACTGTAAAACTTTGTAAGAAATACATGCAAATTGAATTCAAGATCACATTAAGATCATGCATTGCAATCAAGTTGGTTTCATCCTGGGGATACAAAGTTGGTTTACCATAGGCAAATCAATAAACATAATACACCATGTAAGTAATATAAGGACATAAATCATACAATCAACTCAGTATATGCTATAAAAGACCAATGTGCTTTCATGACAAAAAAACCCTAAAATACAATCCCCACCCCACCCTCCAAAAAAGCTCTAAATAATTTAGGATTAAAAGGAATATATCCCAACATAATAAAGCTACACATGAGGAATGTCATGGTGGAAAACTGAGAGAATTGACACTGAAATATGGGCTGATATAAGGGTGATCACCATTATTCAGTACAGTGTTTGAAGTTTTAGCTAGAGCAATGCTACAAGAGAACAAAATACAAACAGGAAGAGAAGAATCACATTATCCTGTCTTCAGATGATGTTGTCCTACATCTAAAAGGCCCCACCAGGAAGTTCTTGGTAGACAATAGAACAGGGCGCAGCATCAATACACAAAACCGCATCTTTTCTATACCAATAACACGTTTAATAAAAGCAAAATAAAGAAAGTTATTCCTGTTCAATAGAACTTCAAAAACGGGCAGAAATAAGCCTAATTAAGGAGGCGAGAGACCCCTGCAGTGACAAACTGAAGACATTAAGAAGAAGTCGGAAGAAAGACGCTCGAGGGCCCACTGCACTTGATGCCACCACAATGGGTGAATGTATGCTGGAGAGACGGGAAAGACGGAGTACTCAGGGAGAGGCGGGAGACAGTGAGGCTGAAGGACTCATACGCCGTGCAGAAAGGGGGAACTAGAGACTTGACAGTGGTGAGGAACAGGATAGAAGGAGTCCATGGTGAGATCCTGGCCTGGGCTGTTGCTGAAGGCCAACTCCAGGTCCACGGTCCTGCTGCAGCTGGGCTCTGTGTCAATGTCTATGGCCCAAACTACTGCCAAGGGCCAAGTGGATGCTCATGGTCTGAGCTGCTATCAGAGACCATATGAATGGCAGAGGGCCCTGTTGCCATGGGGATATAATGATCTGAGTGTACTGTGCTGCCGCGTGAGGCCATGAGGGCATCTGGACCCATGTTGCTGCTGGAGGGGCATTTCTGGTCTGTGGTCCTAGAGCAGGCAGACTTTGTGTTAGTGTCCCAGGCTTGTGCTAGTTACCATCAAAAGCCATGCAGATGCCCCTGGTCTGGACTGCCACCTGAGACACTGAGTGAGCAGGCACCTCACCTGGGCATGACAGTAGATCTGACTCTGATGTCTGGGGAGTGGGTGAGCCAGCCCCAGGGGTGTGATCCAGAGGGTGAGCTGGCTCCACCCTTAGTCTGCTATGGGGTGGGGTGGTCGAGGGAGAGATGCCCTCCTATTGCCCACCCCAGTAGAGTTAGACCTGGTGGTGTACCGGCCCTAAAGTCTGAGTGAGGGAGAGCTGGCCCTGCCCCTTCCTGGCTGCAGCATTGGATGAGCTAGCAGGGGCTAGCTGAAGAGCTCACCCTCGTGGTGCAGGCGCAGGAGAGCTGGCCGGCTGGCCAACTCGGCCACTTCCCAGGCCCAGACCCAGGGCTTTGCGGTGGCCCACCCCAACATCTACCCCACCTATGAACTGCTGGAGCATGTGAAGGAGCTGGTCCACAGATCCAAGGCTGCAGGATCTCCATGACATCAACAGGACATCTGAGAGGAGTCCCAGGGGTGATCCAGTAGCAGAAGCCAGAGGCCTTGAACATGTGCAAGTAAAGAAGTGTGGACAAAAGGGCACATGTGGGGCACTTTATAACACACCACAGCTTCCATGACAAGATTTTTTTTAAATTATGATTCTACCTCATTTTATTTTATTTTGTGGGGAGGTTGCAAGAGCAGAGGGCAGATACAAAGGAATGAAAAGATGAATGGGGTTGGGATGCATGATGAGAAATTTATAAAGAGTCTATGAAAATTAAAAAAGAAAAAAAACACTAGATAGAACACTCTTCTGTGCTTGTAGATTGGTAGAATTAACACTGTGGAAACGGTCCTGCTGCTCAGAGCAGCCTACAAACTTATCTCAGTCCCCATCAAAATTTCAGTTACATTCACGGCACTAATCAGATATAATCTTAAAATTCTCATGAAAACACAAAAGATTCAGAGTAACCAAGGCAATCTTAAGTAGAAAGAACAATATTGGAGATGTTACAGAATTTTACTACAGAACTGTGGTGCCAAAAAGAGAATGTTAGTGAGCCAAAAAAAAACAACATGTAGGCCAGTAGAATAGAATAGAGGACCCAGAAATATACCTATGTAGTTCTGCCACTTAAAAAAAAGTATGAAAAACATTCATTGGGGGAAAAAGTCTCTTTAACAAATGTTCCTGGAGAGACTGGATATCTGCATGTAGAAAATAAATTAGATTCATTTATCTTACCCTTCAAAAATCAATTCGAACTGCATCAATGGTTTTGAAATTTTTAGATAGAAAGAGGCAGAACACTTGAAGATACATAGCACAGACAAAAACTTTCTAAAAAGGATTTCAACTGCAACAGGAAATAAACCCTACCTAGGACTGACAAATGGAATTACATTACACTAAAAAACAAAGTAAAAGGTAAAGGGACAGTTTGCAGAATAGGAGAAAAATCTTTACCAATTGCGCTAGACAGGTATAGAAAGGACTGAAAAAAGTCCTTTCTCCAAGGTCTTTCAGTCAATCAATGGGCTAATGCACTGAGGAGACACAGGTCTCAGATGGAACACAAATGGCTGATAAACATTCAGCAAAGTAGTCAACATCTTTAATCATAAGAGAAATGAAAGTTAAAATTACTTTGAGATTCCGTGTTATGCCAATAAAAATGGTTAGCGTCAAGAATGACAACAAATGCTGATGAAGATGTTACAGGGAATGAGGAACCCTTATTTACTGCTGGGGTGAGTGTAAACCTAACCTCTGAAAATCAGTGTGGAGGTTTCTTCTAAAAACTACAAAAAGCGGCAGCATAGGAACTAGCTATATAACTCTTGAGCACACCCCAACGCTTCCTTTTTTTCCCTTAGGGCATCTTAAGGAAAGATAACTAACCTTTTTAGTTCAGATATTAAGTATCTTTTCAACTCAACCCTTTATGACATGAGTCTATGTTACATTATTCAACAAATCTTGGTTTGACACAAGCTCTGTGATACAATGCTGGTGTCAGAAGTTGAAATAAGAGAAATGTATTTTTAGTTTGGGATGTACCCGCCATTGGATCAAATAGAAGATATTCTAATCCTGCAGTTCTGGAGTTCAGTTCTGGAGTTCTGTACATCAGCTTTTAGTCACAGTCTGGGAGAAAGTTAATTGATTAATGTGTGACATTGTGAGGCTGATCTGGTCCTCTCTTAGCAAAATCAGTCAGCAGTCAAGTGTGGTGTTTTCATTGTCCACATCATTTGTTGGAAATGCTTCTATAATGACTGTCACTTAAAAAAGGAAGAAGCAGTTAATCCTTCTGGTCTGAGCTATCACTATGCCACATTTACAGTGGATTGTGCTTTTTGTTTGTTTGTTTCCTTTTGTTTTCAAGTAATCTCTTTGTGTATGTGTGTGTGTGCGTACATATGTGTGGCTACCTGTGCTATACATGTAGAGGTCAGAGGACAAGCTCAGGTGTCATTTCTGTCATTCATGTATTCAGGCACTGTTCAACTTTTTTTTCTTTCTTTCTTTCTTTTTTTTTTTTTTTGAGATAGTATCTTTCATTGCCCGGAAACTCCCAAGAAGGCAAGGCTGGCTGGCTAGGGAACCCCAGGGCTCCACTGGTCTCTAACTCTCCTTGCATTGCAAGTGTAAACCACCAGGTCCAGCTTTCAACTCATTAACTTTACATCCTGATCGAAGCTTCCCCTCCCTCCTCTCCTTCCAGGCCACTGTCTTCCCTCCCTTCCCCGTCCCTCTCTCCCTTTATCTTCAGAGAATGGGAGGCCTCCCTGGATATCAAATTGCCTTGGCATACCAAGTTGCAGTAGGACTAGCTGCAGCTTCTCCTACTGAGGCTAGACAAGGCAGCCAAGTTTCAGGAAAGGGATCCAAAGGCAGGCAACGGAGTCAGAGACAGCTCCTGCTCCTGCTGTTAGGGGCCCCACATGAATACCACACTGTTACATATGTGTATGGGGCCTAGGTCCTTCCCATGCCTGCCCTCTGGTGGGTGGTTCAGTCTCTGTGAGCCCCTATGAGCACAGGTTAGTTGATTCTATAGATTTTCTTGTGATGTCCTTGACCTCTCTGCACATTTACTCCTTTCTCCCCCTCTTCTGCAAGATTTCCCGAGCCCCACCTAGTGTTTGGCTGTGTGTGTCTCTGCATCTGTTTCCATCAGCTGCTGGGTGGAGCCTCTCAGATCAGTTGTGTTAGCCTCCTGTCTGTGAATATAGCAGAGCATCATTAATAGTGTCAGGCGTGGGCTCACACTCGGGGAATGGGACTCAGGCTGGGCTGGTTGCTGGTTGGCCATTCCGTCACTTTCTGCTCCCTCTTTATCCCTGCACATTTTATAGGCAGGAAAAATTGTGGGTCAAAGGTTTTGTGGCGGGGTAGTGTGCCCATCCCTCCACTGGAAGTCTTGCAGGAGATGGCCATTTCAGGTTCCATATCCCCTGGTGCTAGGAGTCTCAGTGAGGGTCACCCTCTTAGATTACCAGGAGTTTCCATTGTCCTAAGTTTCCACCTCGTCCCAGACCGGCATTTGGTGGATTAACTTTGAAATGGGCTTTGTAAGTTGTGGGTTGTGAAAAGTTTGCTGGATTCTGGATCCACACAGTTTGTGACTAGTGAGTTTCATTTCCCCCTGTTGACAAACTAGCTCCCAGTGTCTGCTGTACACATCTTGTAGCCTGTTATTGAGGATCAGATGTAACATTGCATTGTGAGTTACTCTAGAAATATAAATTAACAATTAATAGTAACTAACAATTAAAGTCATTTAAAAACAAAATTAGCATTATAGTATTAGCAGAATTGCAACATGATGCTGCCTATGATAGTTTGAAACTTTTCTGTGCCGCTGACAGACGACCTTGAACAAGCTATTTAATCTCCTAGACCCAGTTTTGTCACTTCAGGTGCATCCCAATGCCCACTACTCAAGGATCCTATGATAGGGACTGTAAAGTACAGAACAACATAACTAATACTGTAGTATTAGTCTGGGCCAGTGAAGTCAAGGTTACACCCACTGGACGGACATGAGCAGGCTTGGAAAATTATGGCAAATAGAAAAATACATTTCTTTGAAATGGGGATTTTATTTATGAGCTTTCTGGGTTATCCAGTAACTTCCTTTACTGTGTCCCTTTACAGAGTAATATTTTGTAAGGATGGCTTGGTGGCCAAATCTTTATTTTAAAGAGAATGTTTCCTTTAGGTGTGGCAGAAGCTCATTGCACACAGAGAAGCTATTATGGCACATTTCAGTTCTCCTCCTGTTTGCATTTATCTACTTGATAAATCTATCTTGATCCAGACATTCTGCCTAGGCTAATGCCAGGGGTGTAGGTGCAGAGAGGAAATGGGCTACAGAGAGAAGAAAGGTACTAAGCAAAACCCCCCGATCCCCAGTGGCTGAGCTATCTCATCTTAAGGAAGGGTGAGCAGGTCAGGCATTATCTGGCTATGATGGGAGAACGATGCCCTCTTCCTAGGAGAACTCATGTCAGATCTTTTTTTCCACTTTGGGGTGCATGCAATGTTCCCACCTGTCTTGGAAGGAACTGATTATAGCACTTCGATACTTGGGTGTCAGGGTAGCTCTAACCAAATTATGCCCTCTTAGCCCTTACTTTCTCACTAAGAGATATTCCAGAACAAAGGCAGGTATATTTGTTCCAACTGTCACAGCTGATTAGATTATCGTTTCTATGGAGCACCAACTTAGAATAAAAAAGCCAATATTGGCATAGACATACTTTTACCTGCTTATTAGAATATAGGTGTAGAATAAAAATTTCCTGAGAGGGAAAGTATTCTAACAAGCTTTCAACACTCCATTTCTTCATAATTACCACATTAAATCTGGAGTGGAATAAGCTGAGAGGTCATTTGCCTTATAATATGAATGAGCCTATTAGTCAAACTTTGAAATTAGTATAACAAAACAAATCTCAGCACTCTTCAAAATATAAATGAGAGGCTGGAGAGATGGCTAAGAGCGCTTGTAGAGGACCTGGATTTGTTTCCAGGTTCACACAGCGGCTCACAATTTTCTCTACCTCCAGTTCCAGAAGATCCAACTCCATCTTCTGGGCTCTGCGGACACTGCATGCCTGTGGAGCACAAACACACAGGTGCAGGCAGCTCCTACACACACATTTGAAAATGTGCACATTTATAGAAAAGTGCCTTAATATCACTCCAGAATATTAAACACATTTAGGTTTTATCAAAATCTTGTGAGACTTCTTCATAATACTCTACTGTGATATTATGCATCAATCTGTACACAATGTATTCAGTCATGTCCAATGTTCTTAGCTGATCACAAATGCTCCAACATAGAGAACATTAGCCTATACAAGTATTTTTACTATTTTATCAAAATCAAATAATTAAGATTATTTTTCATACTCTTCATTCCTGACAGTTTCTTAAAGCCCATGTTTGTCATCTTTATTACAAAGAACATATAGTTTAGTTTAGAAATCATCATATCATAACAGAGATGAGACTCCTTCCTCTTTCTCTCTTTCTCTGTCTCTCTACCCCAAATTGTACTATATTCTGGACAGATTTAGAGTTATATCTAAAATGTGGACGGTAATAGGTCTTCTCCTCATTGCACTTTTATTTTTGGAACCTGACCATTTACTCATAAGAATTGCTTCATATACAAGCTTATATAGAATATACAGTATATAAAGAAACCTGCCCCCAAATGTCATGCTATTTTTATGCTCATTTACTTAAAATATTCTGCAATGAAATAAACATATGTATGTATGTATGTTGAAATAAACATACATTAAGAGAATTATAAACAGGGATCAGGTAATCATCAAAGTGATATCTGTGTCAAATGCAAAATGACAAATTCTTCAGAGAGAGTTTTGATATTTGAGCTCATAATTTTATCCTATCGCCATAAAAATACAGGATAATTTTTAACTAAAATAGTTTAATTTTTCTGAATTCTCTTCCATTTCTGAGAATAAGAATTTATTGCTCTCTAGAACATTTATCAAATTTGTCACCATCTTTATTAACAAGAACTTGGTTTTGTTTGATGTGCTTTTTAGAGCAGAAGAAAGAGGGGATAAGGAAAGGACTTCAATGTTACATGAACTTGAGGGTGAGGGTTTGGTTATTCTTGAAAAAAAAACTATGTAATTTTACCATGTTCAATTTCTGTTATTGCTTTCTGTTCTGGGGATCTGGGGTGAAAACTGTATCTGAGACTGAGGAATTTATTGAAGATCAGGACCCAGACTTGGGTCAACCTGAAGACAAAACTATAAAAAGTAATAACATATTTCTCATCATGCCAGTCTGCCAAGTCACTTTCAATTAAACTTAGAGAAGGTCTTATAGAGGTGTGGAAAACTTCTGACCCCCATGACATGGGAAGATAGAGTAGACCTCTTCGCATGCCACTCTAGCCTGCCTCCAGAACAGTCAGCACTGCCTTCATAGTTTGGCCAGTTTCACAAACATCCCACCCAGCCTAGCAAAACCTCACTTACACTGAAAAGTAAAATCTGTCCATGAACTAAGCATGTGTGGGTTCTAAATCACCTTCTTCCCGGAGGCTGTGGACTGTTTCCTCTGTGGACTGAAGAACTCTCTGGATTGCTGCTCTATTGGGCCATGCATTTCTAAGATTCCACATATTTTGTGCTCCATCTTTCTTACGGAGAAGCTAGAAAAGCATTCTCCAAGTTTTCCTTTAAGCAAAGGCCTAGGTATGTGTCTTAGGTATGTCCAATCCCAGGACAGCTTTTTCTTTTCTTTTCTTTCTTTCTTTTTTTTTTTTTTTTTTTTTTTTTTTTTTTTTTTTTTTTTTTTTTT
>NW_026596463.1:2359476-2413540 GCF_907164565.1 Psammomys obesus | reverse complement strand
TTTTTTTTTTTTTTTTTTTTTTTTTTTTTTTTTTTTTTTTTTTTTTGACAAGCTCTGATTCCAAAGAGTGTGGGAAAGCAGAGTTGGGTACTGATTGTAGTAGGAGAAGACACTGTGGAGGTGAAGGTTCTGGCCTTCTATCCATGGTGGAGTGACAGCATCAGTTCTCACTGTTAGTTACTGTAGGTGCACACTCCAAACCTGTCATTGTGATCTTCTCCGTGTCCTTGCCTAGGGGCAGATTTGGTAAGGTCTAGGCTCGGCCTGGAGCCTGAGCCTTGAAGGTCTTAAGTGTTCCATTGCCTGGGAACCTGACTTTTCTCCCTTGAAGAGACTGGAATTATCACCCCAAGGTCTCTGAGCACTCGGTCTGGAACCACTTGAGATATCCTGAGTTCTCCTTGTGCAACATTGCTTGATTAGCTTCCTAATGACTTTCTCCCAGTGTTTGATGGCTTTCTGCTGATTCTTCCTCCTACTCCCTCAAACTGTGTGTAAGATGCTGTACTTCTTGATGAACTTGCTTGGTTAGGGCCTCCTGATCCTAGCTTTTCTGTCTTCTTTATCATTTCTTGTCCCATGGTCCTCTCTCTCTCGCTCTCTCTCTGAAAATTGACCTGCTGGTCCAGGTCAATCCATTCTTCTGCAAAGGACATAATTTTGTTCTATATTTCTAAAGAACCATGAGTTTGTCATGAAATAATGGATTAACATTTCAACATATAATGGGATGCAACTAAAAGATTTTCTTAGGTGGCATAAGATTGCTGTTAATACAGCTCCTGATACTCAAGTATACTTTCATCCCAGTTAAAACTGCAAAACTATAGTGTGCCAAGTTCAATTTGCTTGGATCTTATTCCGGGTTTTGAAATGTATATTCATAACTGAAATTGTTCTGTAGTTTGGGAGTCTGCTTTATCCTTCAAAATAACCAAAATAGAAGAAATTATCTCCTCATAAAAGATTGATAAAGTAATTTTGTCTATGTCCTTAGTTGCTTCTATCCCAAACTTTATAGGCAGAGTAAGAGAAGTTTAGCTAAAACCTACATCAGGAAAGAAAATACAAGCTGGATAAAAGCAATGCTCTATATAGCTATATATCAACTTTTACTGTTCCTAAGAATTGAAAGATCAAGTTCCTCAATTCCAGTTAAAACATAAGCTCCTTGACCTACTGACCAAAGCCTTGGCTACCATCTGAACAATGTTTCTCACAGTGTCCCTCTCTGCAGCCTGATGGTGTAATATAGATGCAAAAGAGCAATTACTAACACTGGCAAAGGGCAGACATAGAAAGGTACAAAGGGGGACAAACATGATGTAATGTAATTTGGGTGTGACATTCAACGTATCATCATCAGAATTTAGTCTGTTGTTTTTAGGACTTTTGTAGATAGGTCTTCAGTCGCTATTTTGAAGGCACAATTGGGCTTTTAGTAAGAAAAGAGTAGTAGAAGGTCTGAAGTTGTGGTCGCTCTCTGCCAAGAATCAGGGGTGCAGGCTTTCTGTGTCAACACCATATGTTTTGAGACTCAACCAAGGAGGACAAGGACCATCTGTCTGAGTGGATATCTGGTCCATCTGTGTAAACTACTCCCTCAGAGAACATCCTCAGCTCAGTCAGGGTCAGAGGAGTATTGGAGAACATGCTAGAGAATGACCCTTGCCTTGGGGCATCAGTTGTCATTCCGCTTCCTGTAGGCCTTCACTCTTTTGGCCTATATCAGCCTTAGGTTCGTGTTCTGTTGTTCGCATTCTTTCCCTGATAGCAGTCTCATCTCTGGGTTCTAGCTCTGACAGCCTCAGTTGTACTGACTGCTGGCTTGGTACGTCAGCTGCATTCTTGAAGTTGTCTTTGGTGTTCTGGAACCTGGAGTTCAGTTTTGCCCACATCTGAGAGCAACCCAGACCTCCATGGCCCTGGCTCACAACCAGTCTGCAGGTCTTGTCTCATCTTGATGAGAGACCAGGCATAATGCCCAGTATTTCTGGTAAGATCTACCAGCCCACACTCTAACCAGCTCTCTGCTGCCCACCAACCCATGGTTGGAGCAGCCTTTGTCAACCTTTTGCCCTTTTTCTAGAGATTCTCAACAGCTGTCCCATTTATATAGAAGTGTTTTCTGACCATCAGAGGTGGAAGGTCCTTCACATCCCATCACAGAGACAATGATGAAACCAATTGTTTCTTGTAGACCATATTCTATAAGGCATTTTCCCACTGTGCCCAAGACAAAGCCTTCTATGAGCTGCAGACAGACACTTTGATGTCTGTCTGCTCATCTTTCCCTCTAAGTTGCACCCAGATGTTCTTCATGCGAGTGTGGACCTCCGTCTCCTGCAGACTGTTGGGTCTCAGCATAACACCTCTAAGACTCCTGTCTACTCCCCAGAGCCCTCTGTCCTACGGTCTTTCAAGCTTTTTTTCCCCCTTCAAGCCTTTTTTTCCACTCTGGAAAGAGTGGAAATTAGAAAGTGAAACTGGGCACTTGTATTTTACTGAGGTGATATTTGGCCTGCCAAGCGCTAGCCATCTTGTGATACTTCATTAATCCTATACTCCGTGGTCTCCTGGTCTTTCCCCATCTGTATGATGTGTAGAGAAAACGTCACTAACCATTCTGGGAGCCAATGTTCTGGAGTCCTCCACTCGCTGGGCCTCTTCTACATTGTGTCTAGCCCAACCTGAAGAAATGTGATTTCAATATCTGTCTTTAGGAATGTGATTTTGAGATGAAAACCTTGAACCAACTTTTGTTCCTCCAACAATCTCCAGAAAGGGCCAAAGAAAGCTAGCTACTTTGGATACAGTGACTACACAGCATTAAGGTACTATTTGAGGTAGTGAGATGGAGCTGCTTTAAGGCCCATGTAAGTGATGTGAACCCACTTCCCATGGGATAAATGAGAGAACTGCGGCAAAAAGAAAAGAAGCTTCTCTCCAAGCATGTCTGAGAAAGCCAGCATGTGCCCCCATAGCCCAAACACACCTGTTTGTTAAACTATAATTTAGACCTGGCGTAGGGAGCCTCCCTATGCCTACTCAGAACTGATAACAGCCTGGCACGAGCCTGGTTTGACTTACTGTTGTTCATGAAGGTGAAGAGCTGCTTTCTTAAAGTTTGCAGGAAGTCATGGGGAAAATGTGGGGAATAAAAGCACCCATAGTTCTGGACTGCCAATTTATATATAAAGGAACTTGATTGCACCATGGCAGATTTAATTTACATATAGGATGTGTTATTATTCAGGAAACAGTTAACAGGATCCCAGAATCTTCTTCTTGAGACTAAGAGTACAGTGGTGAATATGGAGATGGGTAGTGGGTTTTTTTTCTTTTTTCCTTTCTTTTTCTGTCAGCAGGGAATATCTTTAGTCTAAATACAGAGGAAGAATAAAACAAACTAGACCAACTATTAATACCAATGTTTCCATCATTAACATGCATAGACTGGCTGCTTCTTAAAATAAGAAGCCATTTGTGACCTAAAAGTTGGTGAGCACCAATACCTACAGATCATCCTGAAAATAGAATTGAACCTCACTTCCCAAGAGTATACTACATGCATTTTAATAGCTACATCATATAAGGAAATCAGCATGCCTACTATTAAAATAGAAAGGCTGAGTGTTAGAACACTAATTTGGAGCAGAAAGATTATGCAAGGCAGATTCTGATCATGGAGGCAACAATTTTCCTTTGAGCAGGAAAACAATTTAACAGGACTCAATGTGTTAGCAGACCTGCAGTAGAATGCTAAATAGGGCAATAGAACTGGTGAAAAGGTGAGAGATCCAGTAGACATATTCATATTTAAGCTGTACAGAGAAGCCATAATACTTTTTTGTGGTGCTCATAGCAGCAGTGAAAGTCACTGAATAAAAAAGGAGGGGAAAACATGAGAGATTATATTTGTTATAAAAGGGACACTTGTTCTTTTTTAAACTGAAATTAAAGGAAAACTGAAGAATGCAGGAAGTTTTTCAGAATACTCTGAAATTTGCCCTCTCGGGAGTTTTTCAGAAGTTCAAGCTATAATCCAACACATGGACAGACCCTTGGAAAAGCCTTATTTTAGAAAGCAACATTAAAATGGAATATGTGTTGGCACACCTTTTAAAATATTTTATTTATTTCTTTTTTGCTTTTTTAAAATTACAATATTTTATTTTTATTAATTACAGTTTATTTCCTTTGTATCCCACCTGTAGCTCCCTCCATCGTTCCCTCCCAATCCCACCCTCCTCCCTCTTCTTCATCCATACCCCTCCCCCATCCACTGATACAGGAGGTCCTCCTCCCCTTCCATCTGATCTTAGTCTTCCTCTGTGGCCTGATAAGTCTGCACTCCCCCCACCCCCGAGGGAGAGGTGATCAAAGAGCAGGCCAATCAGTTTATGCCAGAGACAGCCCCTGTTCCCCTTTCTAGGGAACCCACTTGGATGCTGAACTGCTCTACCCTGCAGAGTATTATTTATATTTCTTTTTTTTTTTATTAATTACACTTTATTCATTTTGTATCCCCCCATAAGCCCCTCCCTCCTCCCCTCCCGATCCTACCCTTCCTCCCCTTTCTGCATGCATGCCACTCCCCAAGTCCACTGATAGGGGAGGTTCTCCTCTTCTTTCTGATCTTAGTCTATCAGTTCTCATCAAAAGTGGCTGCACTGTCCTCTACTGTGGCCTGATAAGGCTGCTCCCCCCTCAGGGGGAAGTGATCAACGAGCAGGCCAATCACATTATGTCAGAGGCAGTCCCTCTTCCCATTACTATGTAACCCACTTGGACACTGAACTGCCATGGGCTACACCTGTGCAGGGGTTCCAGGTCATCTCCACGAATAGTCCATGGTTGGAGTATGAGTCTCTGGGAAGTTCCCTGTGTTCAAATTATCTTGTTCTGTTGCTCACCTTGTGGAGTTCCTGTCCCCTCCAGCTCTTACTATTTTCCACTTCTTACATAGAATTCCATTCACTCTGCCCATCAGTTGGCCATCAGGCTCAGCATCTGCTTTGACAGTCTATACTGCAGAAGCTTTCAGAGGCCCTCTGTGGCAGGTTCAAGGTTGTTTCCTGTTTTCTTCTGGCTTTCAGAGGCCCTCTGTAGCAGGTTCCGAGGTTGTTTCCTATTTTCTTTTTCTTCTGATGTCCATCCTCTTTGCCTTTCAGGATGGGGATTGAACATTTTAGTTAGGGTCCTCTCTTTTGCTTAGTTTGTTTAGATGTACAGATTTTAGTGGGTTTATTCTATGTTGTATGTTTATATGAGTGAGTATATACCATGCGTGTCTTTTGCTTCTGGGACAACTCACTCAGGATGATCCTTTCCAGGTCCCACCATTTACCTGCAAATTCCATGATTTCCTTATTTTTCATTGCTGAGTAATACATTGTATAGATGTACCACAGTTTCTGCATCCATTCTTCAGTTGAGGGTCATCTGGGTTGTTTCCAGCTTCTGGCTATTACAAATAAAGCTGCTATAAACATGGGTTAGCAAATGTCCTTTTTGTGTACTTGCGCCTCTTTTGGGTATAGCCTAGGAGTGTTATGGCTTGATCTTGAGGAAGCGCTATTCCTAGTTGTCTGAGAAAGCGCCAGATTGATTTCCAGAGTGGTTGTACCAGTTTAAATTCCCACCAGCAGTGGAAAAGGGTTCCCCTTTCTCCACAACCTCTCCAGCATGTGTTGTCCCTTGAGATTTTCATCTTGGCCATTCTGATGGGTGTAAGGTGAAATCTCAGGGTTGTTTTGATTTGCATTTCCCTAATGGCTAATGAGGTTGAGCATTTTTTTAAGTGCTTCTCTGCCATTCGATATTCCTCTATAGAGAATTCTCTCTTTAGCTCTGTTCCCCATTTTTTAAGTGGATTACTTGGTTTATTGCTTTTCAGCTTGTTTAGTTCTTTATATATATTGGATATGAGTCCTCTGTCAGATAAAGGGTTGGTGATGATTCTTTCCCAATCTGTAGGCAGTCGCTTTGTTTTGATGACGGTGTCCTTTGCTTTACAGAAGCTTTTCAATTTCATGAGGTCCCATTTATTGATTGTTGCTCTTAGAGCCTGTGCTGTTGGTGTTCTGTTCAGGAAGTTTTCTCCTGTACCAATGAGTTCTAGGGTATTCCCCACTTTTTTTTCTAGCCGATTTAATGTGTCTGGTTTTATGTTGAGGTCTTTGATCCACTTGGACTTCAGTTTTGTTCAGGGTGATAAGTGTGGATCTATTTTCATTTTTCTACATGTAGACATCCAGTTGGACCAGCACCATTTGTTGAAGATGTTATCTTTTTTCCATTGTATGGTTTTGGCATCTTTGTCAAAACTCAGGTGTCCGTAAGTGTGTGGGTTTATTTCTGGGTCTTCTGTTCGATTCCATTGATCCACCATTCTGTTTCTATGCCAGTATCATGCAGTTTTTATAACTGTTGCTCTATAGTACAGCTTGAGATCGGGGATGGAGATACCTCCAGAAGATCTTTTATTGTAGAGGATTGTTTTAGCAATTCTCGGTTTCTTGTTATTCCATACGAAGTTGAGAATTTTTCTTTCCAGGTCTGTAAAGAATCGTGTTGGCAATTTGATGGGAATTGCATTAAATCTGTAGATTGCTTTTGGTAAGATGGCCATTTTTACTATGTTAATCCTGCCAAGCCATGAGCATGGGAGAGCTTTCCATCTTATCATATCTTCCTCTAATTCTTTCTTCAGAGACTTGAAATTTTTTTCATACAAGTCTTTGACTTGCTTGGTTAGGGTTACACCAAGGTACTTTATGTCATTTGTGGCTATTGTGAATGGTGTTGTTTCTCTAATTTCTTTCTCAGCCCTTTTGTCTTTTGTGTTCAGGAGTGCTACTGATGAGGAGTGCTACTGAGATGAGGAAGGACACTTCATACTCATCAAGGGAAAATTCCACCAGGAAGACATCACAATCCTGAACATCTATGCCCCAAATACAAGAGCACCCACATTTGTAAAAGAAACATTGATAAAATTTAAACCACACATGCATCCCCACACATTAATAGTGAGAGACTTCAACACCCCACTCTCAACAAAGGACAGGTCAACAAAACAGAAATTAAACAAAGAAACAATATCTCTGACAGAGGTCATGAATCAAATGGACCTCACAGACATTTACAGAACTTTACACCCAAACACAAAAGAATTTACCTTCTTCTCAGCACCTCATGGAACCTTCTCCAAAATAGACCATATAGTTGGTCACAAAGCAAGCCTCAACAGATACAAGAAGACTGAAATAATCCCTTGTATCCTGTCTGATCACCATGGAATAAAGCTGGACTTCAACAACAACAGAAATAGCAAAAAGCCTACACACACATGGAAACTGAACAACTTGTTACTAAATGACAGCGGGGTCAGGGAAGAAATAAAGAAAGAAATTAAAGCCTTTCTAGAACTCAATGAAAATGAAGACACAACATACCCAAACTTCTGGGACACAATGAAAGCAGTGCTAAGAGGAAAGTTCATAGCACTAAGTGCCTTCAAGAAGAAATTTGAGACAGCTCATTCAAGCAACTTAATGGCCCACTTAAAAACCCCAGAAAAAGAAGAAGCAGACACACCAAAAAGGAGTAGATGGCTGGAAATAATCAAACTCAGGGCTGAAATCAATCAATTAGAAACAAATAAAACAATTCAAAGAATCAATGAAACCAAGAGCTGGTTCTTTGAGAAAATCAACAAGATCGACAAACCCTTAGCCAAGCTAACTAAAAGGCAGAGAGACACCACCCAAATCAACAAAATCAGAAATGAAAAGGGGGACATAACTACAGACACTGAGGAAATCCAAACAATCATTAGGACTTACTTCAAAAGTCTATACTCAACAAAATTTGAAAACCTAAATGAAATGGACAATTTTCTTGATCGATTTGACTTACCAAAGCTGAATCAGGACCAGGTAAATCAATTAAATAGTCCTATATCCCCCAAAGAAATAGAAGCAGTCATCAAAAGTCTCCCATCCAAAAATAAGCCCAGGACCAGATGGCTTCAGCGCAGAATTCTACCAGACCTTCAAAGAAGAGCTAACTCCAGTTCTCTTCAAACTATTCCACAAAATAGAAACAGAAGGAACATTACCAAACTCATTCTATGAAGCCACAGTCACCTTGGTACCTAAACCTCACAAAGACTCAACAAAGAAATAGAATTTCAGGCCAATCTCCCTTATGAACATTGATGCAAAAATACTTAACAAAATACTTGCAAACCGAATCCAAGAACACATCAAAGATATTATCCACTATGACCAAGTAGGCTTCATCCCAGGTATGCAGGGGTGGTTCAATATACGGAAATCCATCAATGTGATCCACCATATTAACAAACTGAAAGAAAAAAACCACATGATAATCTCCCTAGATGCTGAAAAAGCATTTGACAAAATCCAACATCCATTCATGTTTAAAGTATTGGAGAGATAAGGGATACAAGGCACATATCTAAACATAGTAAAGGCGATTTACAGCAAGCCTATAGCCAACATCAAACTGAACGGAGAGAAACTTAAAGCAATCCCACTGAAATCAGGGACAAGACAAGGCTGCCCACTGTCTCCATATCTCTTCAACATAGCGCTGGAAGTCCTTGCTAGAGCAATAAGATAGTTGAAGGAGATCAAGGGGATACAGATGGGAAAGGAAGAAGTCAAATTATCACTATTTGCAGATGATATGATAGTATATATGAGTGACCCCAAAAACTCTACCAGGGAACTCCTATAGCTGATAAACACCTTCAGCAAAGTGGCCGGATACAAAATTAACTCAAAAAAATCAGTATTTATGTTTCTTAATGTCTCTTTCTCCCTTCTCCACCCCACTCCCTTCCAGCACCCCTACAATGAGTAGGAGAGAAGCAAGTTTAGTGGGAAGAAGGGCTGGAGTTTTCCCTAGCTACTTCCTCCTGTTTAGGGTTATTGGGTTCCTTGGGGAAGTCCCATTTTCATTTCAGGATATCTCCAGCTTTTTCTTGTCAAACTGCATCAACAGCAACCAGAGCAGCAGGGTAGAAGCACCAGCAGCCTTCTTCTTCCTAGGAGGCCCCTCAACACTCTCTGAGCTCTGGCACATGTTCCCTCTCCAGAGTCCTCAAATTTAAACTGACTGCAGCTGGCTACTTCAGAGCCAGCTCTCAGAGCCCACAGGAGACAAATAGTCTGTTGCTGTGGACAATCAGAATCAGCCCCATATCCCACACCTGGGATCATAAACCAAAACTTCCACAACATGGAGGATTAATTGTTTTCCAAAGGCATTTAGGACTTCTCACACGAAGGCACAATGTGTTGGTTTGGGTACGGGGGGCTTTTACACTGTTCATGGTCTCATGCCCTTGCCCTCACAGTGCTGTTGTGCTACAGGAAATGAAGCAGAATTATTCATAACCGCACTGGTACGTGATGAGCTCTCTATACGCAGTTGGACCTCAGAGTGTGGAGCTGGGAAGGTCATAAATGCACTGGTTAAAGCAGCGTTTGAAATTTCAGGCAGTGTAGACAAGGAAGTTCATGAGTGTAGACAGGGAAGGGAGAGAAACTTAGTGTGTCTGTATCCAGAATGAAGGCAGAACAATCAGGCTGGGAACGCTTGCTTGAAGCACCAGCAGGAAGCCTGGAGCAGATCACAGATGGCTTTCCTTGGCCAGTGGGTTAGTATCAGTTAGGATTTGGGTGTACGTAGTTCACTGGAGAACTACAGTCAGCAGAAGAGGATGTAGGGAAAGAGGAGAAAATCACTACGTGATGAATTTGTAACAGTGACTATTGTAGACAATTGGGACCTATCCCACTGACAACTTTCTGAGAATATTCCTCAAAACTGTTTTTCCATGCATGAGGACTCCAACGTCCTTGTTCTTGTTGTGTGAAGGTTAGATAGCTTTCTGTGCATCCCTGAGTAGCTGAGGACAGAAACAGCTGTCGACAACTCAGCACTTTGTCCGTGTGATGGCTGGGCTTGAGGGAGCCCGCCCTTTCCGCACAGCTAGCTCTGGTTCAGTCACTGAGACGTTTGGGTTAGGCAATTTGGCTACTTGTAATTGTGCTTCTAGCTACCTCCAATCAATGTTACCCCTGCAATGCTTTGTGTGAAGGCTCTGTCTTTGTCTGCCCAGTCAGACGGCAGGGGCAGCTTTCCCTCTCTTCCCCATCATCTTAGAAATAGCTGAACATGTTTGCAATGACAAGTTAGATGTTATTCTAGACATGCAGATAAATGGGAACAAACTATAGAACCACTATGTTCTATATTGCCACACACACACACACACACACACACACACACACACACACACACGGTGCAGCCCTGAAGAGCCTTGAATGCTCTTGACATTCACCTTTTCCCTTCTTCAGAAGAGAATTTTCTACACATGAAACTCTGCCTCTTTTTACCAAAGAAACTCTCTTGTGGGCATTTTCTCCACTTCATTTCCACCCTAGCAAGAGAGCCCAGTGACACACTGCCTTACCCTCTGAGATACCCATTTGGATAGAGGACTCTTAGATTTCCCTGAATCTTTCTGGGGAGGCTTTTTTTCTTGTTCATTTGAGCAGAAAGATTCTCCCAGAACTTGGATGTTCATTAAGCCAGTTTTTCTCATTTTCAGCCTTCCATCTGGACTACAAAAGTTCCCCTTCTGCTTGCTGAGATCCTGAAGCCATGTTGGCTTTAAGCAGTTATTTCCAAATGCTTTCTATGATCCAGGAACTGTGCTAGATGCCTGGGATATGACAGATGGACACATCCGTCTTGTTTTCCCAACAGAAATGAACTTCGAAAAGAAATGAACTTTACAGAGTTCAACTCAAATTAGCAGGCACTGCAGTCTGTATTATACAGTACTTTTATTTGGAGCTGTGTATGGGGAGTATAAGCATAAGAAAGCTCTCTGTTAGGAATGACTCTAACTTAAGATAGATATTTTGAAAATAAGGCCAAGCGTGGTCCAGCAAAGGAAGCAAGGCTGTTCTGGCTGTGATACATCAGGCTCCGGCCTTATTATTATTTAAAATTGACTTGGTTCTTTTGTGTGTTTTATCATTAGACTGATTCTGCTCTGTGATTACTGGGAATTTGAAAAGAGTCTATGTTATGTTCCTACATGTAGATGTTTCTATGTCGAGATATGTAGACAACTTAATGTCACTTACAGAGCAGTGTCTAAAAGCAGAAACAGGACTTTGTTTCTTCAGTTAAATTTTCAGAGCTGAAGAAACCTTCCTTCAACGCTCTCTAAAAGTCCTCCATTCACATTCCATTGGCCAGAATTATGCAATCAGCTTATGCCCAAAACTTCCACGAGGAGGGAGAAAGGATTACATACATGACTGAGTTGGACCAGGCAAGGAATAGTAGCATGGGACATGGAGACATACACCTGCAATCCCAGACCATGAGAGCCTGAGGACCAAACATTCTAGGTCAACTTGAACCATGTAGGAACCACCATGCTACCTTGGGCTACATAGGTCAGAACCAGTGTAAAAAAATAGAAAGATAGAAAAATTCATATAAAATCAGGCCATTCCCTAAAGCACATAGCCAGAGTGGATCTTTGCTGTGGGAGTCCAGTCTGGGCTAGTTTTTCCCAGAATTGTGTAACAGGAAGAAGACAGCAGTAGAGTCTGGCGATACACTGGGAGAAATAAAGAGCGAGCAAGGGAAGCCACTTGCCAAGAAGACTTGCCTAGTAGGGCTCTGAGGGCACTGTTACAGGACACACACACCCTCGCTCACCACCCCTGGTCTATCCAGCCGCACATCTGTACTTGAATCAGTGAAAGGATCACTTTGAAAGAAGTGATAGCCAGAAATTCTATGTAGAAGCTTAAAATGAAAGCATATGTGTTGCGTACCTATTTCCTTCTAATTTAAACAATCTCTTTTAGGGAAAGCTGAGAGAATTGTAGGGGTCAGGAAGTGACTGAAATTTAAGAGGCACAGGAACTCATATAGTTCAAAGGTTCACAAGACCGCACCCTGAGATTACACAAACTGTAATGATTGCTGGATCCAGAGGAGTTTTCACTTACGGAGCTGCCTGTGACCTGTGCAGGGAACTCTAGGGCTTCAGCTTTCCAGAGCCATCATGTGTGCATCACATGTGCTGAGGTGGCTTGCCATGACACAGCTGCTTTGACGTGTCCTTACTCCCATCAGTGAACCCAGAAACCCACGGGCTCACTAGACCAGACTTCAGTGAAACCACTTATGTGGTCTGTCATTGGTCCTGTTTCTGGGGCAGATGGGTATTTGCACCTCCCCTGGAAAGTCACAGAACAATATGCTTCACTTTTGTAGGGCTTTGGTGTTGTTTTGTTTTGTTACTAATATTAAAGGACCTTGCTATTGAGAACAAGAGATCAGTAGCCCCATGTCCAGAAGAAAGGCATAATTGCTGGTCCTACAGTCACAGAAGATGCAAATCCTTTAGACTTTCAACCATCCTTCCAAGGCAACCTCTTTTTGGTACACACATTACAATTACAATTTTATTTGTTAGTATTTCATTTATTTTTATCAGTTATGTGAAATAATGCATATATTCTTTCCCCCTTGATATCTACTGTTGAACCACTAAACTCCAAAATGAGCAGTTCTGCGTCTATTTGGAAGTCATGTTTGGTTTTGCCATGAATATTTTCTGAATATTCACATCCATGAATATTTCAATCCCTTTTGTGAAACAGGAAAAAAAATGATTTTATAATTCTGCATAAGACTATATAGTGAAGTATATGAGACCTCGTTTTTAAAAGTGAATCCCTCAA
This sequence comes from Psammomys obesus, assembly GCF_907164565.1. NCBI lineage: Eukaryota > Metazoa > Chordata > Mammalia > Rodentia > Muridae > Psammomys > Psammomys obesus. The sequence continues at coordinate 2,400,725 of NW_026596463.1, read as the reverse complement.
TCAAATCAGGGAAGTGTAGGGTGTACTTATATATGTGAAAACCAGGATGGGTGCTGGGAAGACAAAGCAGAGGCTGACAGAGGTTGGAGGCCTCTTCAAACATGATGGATTGTTCCTTACAGTCTCCTACTCCTTGTAAGTGCTTTTAACCTTTCTTTAGATTTTTTTTCTTCAAGTAAAGCAAGATTTATGGCCACCATCTTCGTCTTCAAGCCTGCAGATTCTTCTGGCGCTCCTGCATGCTGATGTACTTACAGTCCATTATCATGCTTTCCTTGTTATCTCTCATTGAAAACCTAGTTGTGGGACGTTTTGGTTTCTAGGATGTAAGAAGGCTCCTCCAGAAAGAATTGTTCCCCCATTACTACCAGCAAATACAAAGTACATGCCTACCAGCCATGTATTAAACTGGTGTCATGGTTTTGCATTTGTTTTAAATGTCAATAAAAATAACAGAGTTTGAGGAAACAACTAAATACAACTTGCATTCACCTAAACTTTCTTAAATAAGTGTTTTTTCCGCTACTCCATGTCCACATTCTTTTGACTTATTCAATTTAAAGCAACATATTCAACAATCTGCAATGGATGGTAGAGAGAGTTATATTAATCTCTGGTTTCCATTCTACTTACAGTGTAAGCCTTTGGAGCCCCATTATTTGGACCTTACAAGTCTTTCAAAGACACATATGTAAGGATTTTCCTAGAGGGTAGCACTATTGGAAGGTGATGGCACCTATAAAAGATGGACCTAGTGAGAGCCATTGGGTGACTGCCCCAGAGAGGACAAGAGCCCTGGACTCTTCTGCATTCACTTGGCTGGATCACGGTGAGGTGAATGTTTCTGGTCCACCTCATGTATCTACTGTGGTGTGCTGCCTTGCTATAGGCCCAAAGCAAGGACAGTGGGCCATAGGATGGACTGTCATGAGCCATGAGGCAAATAAACATTTTAACTTCATAAGTTGTTGAGTCTGGGCATTTTTTGTGACAGTGGCAGAAAACTGTTAGATTTGATTGTCCAAGTCCCAGATTTTGTTTTGAATTCTTCTAACTCTTGGGAAGGTCACCTACCATATTGCTTTCAAGGTTTTATTTTATTCTATTTTATTTGAGACAGGGTTTCACGCAGTAGCCCTAGCTGGCCTTGAACTTGCTAGGTAGACCAGGCTGGCCTTTAACTCACAGAAATCTGCCTGGCTTTGTCTCCCAAGTGCTGAAATTAAAGGCATGCACCACCACACCCAGAATTCACGCATCTCTCAAAAGAATAGGAGGATAGATATTTGAGAAATGAGCATTAGAATGTTATCATTTAGCAAAACCTGAAGAAATAGTGGAAAAATAGCAATAATTATCAATAACTATTTTTTTCAAACCAACCTAATAGTACATGCCTCTCTGTATTTGTTTTGCCAAAAAAAATAATAATTTAAAAAGCCTTTAAATCTATGTTGTCCATTAGAGGAAGTCCCAGAACAGACTGCTTAAGTGATGTAATAAGCACACAACCGGACTACAGAAAACCAGGAACAGATGTGTTTCCTACCAAAAGTAAATTGCAAGGAGAGAGAGAGAGAGAGAGAGAGAGAGAGAGAACCAAGATTTGGAGACATATCAACCATTTGCAGTGTATGGTGCTTTGTCTGTGTCTTGGTTCTAACAAACTGAGTTTTGAAACATTATAATCCAGTAAGAGGAGAGTAGAAGATTCCATTAGAATAAGAAGAGAAGAGTAGATTGCATCAGTCATTTGTGTGTTAGATGGCGCAGCCAAAGAGCTCCAGGGGCTGGCTAGGGAGGAAGGGACAGAGCATGGGGTCAGAATGTAGATGTAAATTGCACTTGAGACTCTGGGCTGTTTGTGGTAATGGAGAGGAATGGCCATTAAGGGTTTGATGAGACAAGCATTGGGAGACATCCCTGGGGAAGGATGGCTGAGTGCAGTAAGAGGATGTGTTGTAGTTAGATTCAGACTCCTGATGGCAGAGAAAACAAGTGGAGAGGTGTTGGCTTGTGGTCCAAAAGTAGGGGCTCTCTCTAGATTCCCTGCCATGGGAGCCAGATGCTGCTCTGAGCTTGCAGGAAGCATCATAAAGGAGCCTTTGGGAAATTTTCCTCTATTTAAAGGGAAATTACAAATAATCCTTATTCTGTGGCCACTGTGTGCTGGGCACTGAGGTTCTTCTTGTGTATACCTAAAAAATAACTACAGCACATGTACATCTATTTGTTGTTGTTTGTATGAAACCAGTTTTCAGATGCAGAGACAAATCCTTGATGCTGCTCAGGCTGGCTTGCTTTTTAACACCACATAAATAAAGACCCTGTTGAAGAATGAAATTCTTGTTTGACAGGAAGGTAGTGACTTCAAGAGAACTGTGGTTTGTGGATACAGATAAACATCTAACTGCAGAGGCTCCTGTGAGACAAATGTTTTTGTTTGTTTGTTTTACAAATGCTTTTAGAAGAGAGAAAACATGGAATGGATAATACTAGGAAGTAAGAGTGCTGGCTCCAAGAGTTCAGGCAGAGCCAATCGGAGCTGCTTTCCCGGGACAGGGCCATCATCACCATAGGGAATCCTTCCCTGTATCTCAAAGACATAACGTTTAAAATGCCATTTCTAACTCAGCTCTGCCTTGGTTAGGAACTACAAGAGTTGTTTTCTTCAAATGCAGCAAGACACGAAAATCCAGAGCTAGAAAGTCTACTCACCTTGTGAGAGTCCACAAACCTCACAGAGATTGATTTAAGGATGTGGTCAAATACAACGAAGTATGCTGACCATTTTTAAAGTTCATCTCACAGTTCTCTATTCTTCTATCACTTGGAGAAATGGTGAATTGCTCTGCAATTCAGTTAGCAGCAGGTCCTCAAACAGGTATCCATAAGGGCAGAGAATAAATTACTAGTACCTCTAGCAGAGACACCTGTTGGGTCCAGATAAGATTTACATTTTTAGATTTTCACACTTGTGTCCATACTGCTGCCGGAGCACTCCTGTGTACCCTTAGTACCCTCACATGGTAGCAACATAACATTTTAGCCCAAATGGTTGTTTCATTTGTTAATTAAGAATGCACAGGAAGGATTTCCCAGTGAGTGTATTAATTTTAATGCCATCCAATAATCTCACAGCACCACAATAAGTGGTGCAAACAGCAAAGCATTTAACCCAAAACAGGAACCAGACAGGTTTTCAAAGCCCACCCAGGAAGTGTAGGCTCAACAGGCCCTGAGAATCCTGAGTCTCAGAATGCCAGAGCTGCATTGCGTCCTGAATGGTGGCACACATGGAGCCCAGCAAGCTGGAGTTACTGCACTGTCTCTGGCCATCCACGTGGTCTTTCTCTTCTCCCATAACCTGTCATAGATTTCTTCTTAATGTTTTCTTTTTATTTATTATTGATTACAATTTATTCACTTTGTATCCCGGCTGTAGACTCCTCCCTCATCTCCTCCCAGTCCTACCCTCCCTCTTCTCTCCCTATGCTCCTCCCCCAGTACACTAATATGGGAGGTCCTCCCCCCCTTCCATCTGACCCTAGCCTATCAGGTCTCATCAGGACTGTTTGCATTGTCTTCTTCTGTGGCCTGGCAAGGCTGCCCCCAATCCCCACCCCCACCCCCAGGCTGATAAAAGAGTCAGCCACCTAGTTCATGTCAGAGACAGCCCCTGCTCCCCTTACTAGAGAATACACATAGAGACTGAGATGCCCAGGGCTACATCTGAGTAGAGGGTCTAGGTCCTCTCCATGCATGGTCCACCAGCTTCTTTAGCAGGAGCCTCCAGCACCTCCTGGCTCTCAGAAGAGCCCGACTGCTCTTCTCCAGCACGTCCACAAGCATTTACCCACCTATTCTGTCGTGCAGGGTATTTCTTCTCAAGGAACACATTACAGGGAGAGACTGCGACTTCCGCCCACTGCAGCCCGCACTGGCCGCGTTTTGTCTCGCTCCGGGTCATCATTACAAGAATAATGTGGTGGGCACCTGCCTGGGGGGCCCTTCCAAACCACACGTGAGCGCGGGGCTGGCAGGGTCTACTCATGGGGATGCCTGGCTTCCCAAGGCGTCCCTTCCCTGGGTTACGCCCTGCCCTGCCAAGTGTCGGTAGGTGCTTGGGTGTGGCCTCTGGAGGATGAATATCAGTTGGTATAGTCCAGCCTCCGCACTTGGGTGAGGCTGAGGTTGGGGTTTCTTACCCTCTAAGGCATTGCTGGGAATGCAATATTCTGGCGGCGTTCTCTTTTCTTTCTTTTAAAATTATTAAGTAAGTCTCCCAGTCGTGGCTGCCGCCTGACTCTCCCTGGTTTGGACACCACACACACACACACACACACACACACACACACACACACACACACACCACACCGCGAGCGAAGTTACTTCTTCTGCGTCCCAAGTTCTCTTTGGACTTGTGTGCCAGCATGGAGACCTAGACTGCCTAATGACTTATGGAAAGACGAGTCAAAATTAATCAGTCCCCGCCCCAGACACGGAACAAAAAGCCCTCCCTCCGCAGGCACTGGCCTCCGGCAACCAGCAATTTCCCTGTGCCTTGCTGGACCCGGCCCGAGGGGTGGCCAAGTGCGCAGTGCACAGTCTCACCGGTGACTAACCCAGCACGAGCGCCCTTCTCCTTTCCTCTGCTCCAAACTGAGCCCCGACTTCTCGAAAAGTACCTGCCGCTTGGAGCCAGGCGTGACTCCACGCCCCCTCCCCGGGACCCCCACCGCAGCGGCGCCCCCGCATCACCCCGGGCGCTCGCCCAACCTTCCACCGCGCCCTCCTCCCCCGCGCGCCGTCGCCCCCTCCCTGCGCAGCGCTTGTACTCCCGCCACGCCGCCGCCCGCCACTGCAGCACCGAGGGGAGGAGGCGGCGGAGGAGGACCGCAGCGTGGCAGCCGGGAGCCACCTTCCCGCCCCTCCTCTCGCCGCCGACTCGCTCCGAGGAGTCACCAGTGCGCGCGCCGCAGGACAGAGTGGCAGACCCGGGCGGCCCCGGGCAGCAAAGCGGAGGGGCGCCCGCGCGGCGACGGCTGCAGTGCAGACGCGGCTCGGGGCAGAGGCTCCCCGACGGCTGGAGCGGTGAGTAAGGAAGGAGTCCCCCGCAAGCAGGACGAGAGCTCGCTCTCTCCTCGATTCCCCCTTCTGGACGGAGAGACCCAGCGAGGCAGCCGGAGAACTTTTCGCAGCCTCCCAGAAGCGCAACTGGCGCAACTTTGCGGGCTCTGGCCGGGGAGAGCGCCCGCAGGCGCGGAAGGCTGCGGCTGGCCACCCGCGGTGGGGTGGAAAGGGGGAAATCTCCCCGAGGCGGTGGAGCGACCGGGTTAACGGGCTGGGGCAGGTCAAAGGCGCGTTGTGCCCCGGATTCAGGGGCAGGTGTGTGTGGGGGGGGGCAGCGGCAGGCGTGGGGGGCTGCTCCTTCGGGCGTCCTCGGTTTCTTTATGGGGGGCCGGAGCGGGGGGGGGGTCTTCAGGAGGCTCAGGAGGGGAGACTGTTGGAAGCAGGCAGCTGGGAGCGCCTGCCACCGGCGAGCCATCGACCGCAGCCTCTGGCTCAACTTTTTCTGCGGGGGAACCTTCTGCAGACGTGCGGGCGGTGGGAAAGCCCGGGGAGCCGCGGCCGACTCTGCGGGAGGCGAACGGCACACCCGTGGGTTTTCCAACTCTTCCACCCAATCCCCACAGCCCGCCGAGGAGCCTCTGCGCGCCGGCAGGGAGAAGGCTTGCGGCGGGGAGGCGGGGAGGCGCGCCGCGGCCCTTTGTAAGAACGCACGCTTCTCTCACGCGGCGCCTCCATTCACCAACCCTACAGAGTCCGCGGTGCGCCTGGGGCGGCGAGGCGCATCCAAGAGAGCGGGGTTCTCGAGAGAGGGCCGTCCCCAGCAAAAACTGGTGATGAGGATGTGAAGCAACAACTCCTACTACCGAGGTCTCTAATTTAAGGCCAAAGAGGAAATGGGCGCAGCCCACCATCTTCTCTCGGTGGACCCCCGGACGGAGAGCACTTTCTCCTGCCGGGCTGGAACGCCTCTGGCCGGGCGGGAAAGATCAAAGAAGGCCGGGATGAACTTGGCCGGGAAGCCAGCACCCCGCCGCAGATGCAAGGAACGTCTCTGTGGGCGTGCGGGAACCTCGGTCGCCGCGCGCGGGGGCGGAGAGGGAGGAGCTGAGTCACCAGCTCTGGAGGTGCCGCCTGGACCACGACAGCGGGGGTGGGGGCGCTCGCGTCACCCTCTACGTGTGGGCGTGATGCAAGTACAGCCCGGCGAGGGGCGGGCGCGGCTGGAGGGAGGGCTGGGAGACCAGCCTGTCTGGGAGCGCGCGCTTGTGCGTCAAAGGCACCCGGGTGATGGATGCCCGCTGGCGCGTCCTGTGCAGACAGCAGCGACTGGAGGGGCTGGGTGGGAGCAAGGACTGCGGCAGGGCCGAAAGGGAAAGCCGGGCCCGGTAGAGGCTGCGGGCAGGCGAATGGCTCTGCAGTGCGCCGCAGTGGTGGCGCTGGGTAGGCGTCGTCGCAGCGACCAGGGTTCCCCTGGGTACCGAGACGTGAGGCATCCTTGAAGTCTCTGAGGGATGCCCCAACGGTCCGTTCTCCCGCCGGACTCCCTCCCTTCCTGCTTAGCTGTTTGACTAAGAAAAAAAAAAAAAAGCTTTCCAGTTTAGTTCTTGTCCTTGGTGTGAGACAGTGCTCTCCCGGAGTCCATTCGTTTTATCTTAGCAAGCTTCCAAAGGCCTAGTGCTCAAGTTTTCAAGCAAAAGCTTTCATGGTTGAGTTCATCAGGTTCCCTAAGGCCAATCCATTCCTCACGGCTTTAGGCGTCTGGTGTCTAAGTGGCATTTGAGGCTTAGACAACAACGTGGCACATTTTATTAACCATAAAAAAGTGCATGTTAAAAGAATTGTTGATTTTTGTGCTCCTTGAAGGAAAATTTTAAAATGAATCCTTTTTTTTTTTTTTTTTTTTTTTTTTAAGACTACATTCTGGGAAGCCTTGACTGAATGAATGCAAATTTGTAGTATGTGACAAAGGGAAGAAAGGGGGTGGAAGATTGGCAGGGAAGAAAGGGGAGAGGCAGAAAAGTAGCCATCAAGAAACCTAGACAAAGATCTGGCTTCCCATTTCTCCGTACCTAGAACCTCCCTACTGGCGTCCATCCTCCACGGCAAAAAACAGTAAAAGCCATCTCATGGCAGACTTCATTTCCTCACAGAGTTGTGTTCAGACAGCCTTGGAAGCACTAGAAAATATGAAATAAACCCCTTCCAGAAATAAAGAAAACGGTTTTCTTTAAAAAAAAAAAAATGGAGCCTTTCCCAGCATTGTTCCTTTAATGAAATTTAATGTCCAGTGTCCACACATGCAGACAATAGTCTTTTCCTGACACTGATGTAAAAGCAGTGTCATTAGCTGCTGTCCGGAGAAGGCAGGAGCGGACGAAAAGGTCTGGAGGACATCTGGCTGCTTTGGGTGATGTAGTAGAGAAATAAATTTACTTTCGTGGGTCCTTGACAGGGAAAGTCGTTTCTCTGGCCTCACTAATAGATTAACCTAAGAGCTTCTAGGTAAAAATTGTGATTATTCTGTAATATTTCTTAAATGGCTTCAGGGAGCACGATGCAGTTTCCATCCTCAGGGAGATTACCGAGAAGATGTCATGATGTGCCGCATGTCACATGATCACCAGAAAACCCATTTGCTGAGGACCAGAAATGTGAGCGCTTGTCCCGAAATACATTTGTTGATGACACGTTTTATGAATAAAAGCATCTGGCTTGTCAGTGCGTCATCTTGGCCAGCTCACTCTTGCTGTCCATCTTACCACCCCTAATGGCAGGTTTCTTGGGATGGTGAAAGTGAAAACGCTCTCCTGAGCCTATGCAGTTGCCATTAGGGGAGAAGCCACAATCCACTCGTGTGTTCCGTGATTGCTGCGGTTTCTCTCTGACGCACGTTCACAGAGTCTGTTTGGACTCATCCTTCCTTTAGGTCCGTTTGCAAGGGCGAGAGGGGCAGGTCTTCACCTCTCACACCATCCAGCCATTTACAGTTTTCTCTCATCACTGCATTACTATTATTGTTACTTTAAAAAGTATCTTTACAATTGAGAATCCAATGTAACATTTTGCAGCAGACTGAATCAGGAAAGTCTTTCCTGAGACAGCTAAGAATAACAAGAGGATGTGATTACTATTTAACTCTTGCTAGAAACATCTGAATGGTACATGAGACACTGTTTGGTTTTTATCACAAAAGTCCCCACAGCGAGGGCCAGTTAGTGATCATTGCACATCATGGCAGCTGACACTGTTGAGCAAGTTGAACAATATGAAGTAAACAGATAGATTGAGTGAATTGGATAGTTTGCTTCTAAAATCTTTCATGTCAAGAAACAGAACAAATATGTGTTATATGTTAAATTTGAATTTTTTAAAGTAGAATATAAGAAATATTTTTATTAATTCATTGAATGTACATGGAGCTCTATTTTTGTAGAAGAAGTGGTCCATTCAATTCTGCGTTGTGCCCTTTAGGGTATGTATAGCCTAATTTCTAATTAAACAATTTCCAAAGCTTATTTTTTTTAGCATGTTATTATATTTTGTTTGTTCTGTTATTTCTACAACTAAGATAGGATATAAATACCTCACTATTTTAGCTTTCAGTTTTACAGATATCTTACGATATCTGCTTTACATGATACCATGTGGGTTTTTGCCCAGCTTAAAAGCTGGGGTGAAATACATACAACATAAGTGCATTATTGTTACCACTTTAGGGTAACATTAAGTATGTTGATCCTGCTGGGCAGCCATCACCGCCAGCACTCAGAAGTGTTTCCTCCCGCCTTCTAAAGCTGAGACCTGCCTCAGCTGAATGACAGCCACCATGCCACCCTCTGTCCTCATGACTGTGAGCACTCTAAGTCTTTCATAGAAATGGAATCCTGTAATATTTGACTTTCTGTGCTTTCCTTATTTCCCTTGGCATAATTTCCAGAAGTTTTAATGCATATTGGAATTTCCTCCCTTCCTAAGACTGAATGATACTCCATGTGTGCATAGATCCATTTACCTTTGGACACTTGGAGTACTTTTATATGTTAAGTATTATGAATTGTGATCACCCATCTTGATATACAAAGTCCTGTTGAGACCAGGCTTTCGGTTCTTTGGAGCAAATATCCAAAAGAAGAGCTGCTGTTTCGTGCGTTAATTATCTTTTTACTTTTTGAATAACTGTTAGACTATTCTCCACAGTGATTGTGACTTTTTACACTGCCCTCTACAGTGAACAAAAGTACCAGTTCTTCTCCAAAACAAACAAGTATGAGTTCATTTTCTGGTGTGCGTGTGTGTGTGTGTGTGTGTGTGTGTGTGTGTGTGTGTCTGTGTGTGTGTGCACGTGCACACGAATGCCAGAAGACAGTGTTAGATATCTTTTTAGTTATGCTCCCTGCACGTTGTTTTTGGGACAGGGTCTCTCAGGAAGCCTGAAACGCACTGTTTCAGCCAGATGGGCCAGAGATCTCCATGGATCCTGCTGTCTCTGCCTCCCCGTTCTGGGATTACATGTTCATGCCACCGCACCCAGCCGCTTAGGTGGCTCAAGCTGGAGGTGCAGAAGCCTCTACACCATTCACGGAAGTGCTCGAGACAGAAGGGGCAAGGCAGTTCCCTGTCACGTCTCTCTGCAAGGCAGGGAATCCCACTCGTCATAGCAGCAGAAGGCCCAAATTGGTAAAACAACATTCTGGAATGAAATTCCAGATATGAACTGGAGGCAGCATCTGACTGCAGCAGGTGCATTTATGCTACAACACTGCTTGTTGTTTACGTGAAAATTTTAAATTGTCTCGGATCCCTGGATTTTTATTCGCTAAGCCCAGCCAATCTCGTATATAATGCTCATTAATTTCACCATTAAAAAAAATGAAATGAAAGAAGCTGGGTTGAAGGCTTAGCTAGCAACACTGCTCGACGTACTCGGGTCCGTGTAAAAGGCGTGGTGTGGTGATGCACATGGCTAAACCCAGCCCTGGGAAAACAGGCAGGGCAGTGCCTAGAGTTCAGTGGCCAGCCAGCATAGCTTCAAGGTCAGTGAGAGAATCCGCGCCGGTAGGAAGGTGGAGAGGGATTGAGGGAGACACATATTGTTGACCACTAACTAGCTGACTAACTCTCTCTCTCTCTCTCTCTCTCTCTCTCTCTCCCTCACACGCATGCATGAATGCGCACACACACACACACACACACACACACACACACACACACGCAATAAAGAGGAAAAGAAAAGAAATGAAATTTTTCTCTTCACTAAACTTAAGGAGTTCTAAGAGAAGATTTGGGAGAGGCCGTTGCTTTGCCTTACACCCTGAGTTCAAGAAATGCTGTCAAATGAGTAATGTGTGCCACAGTGGAGAGAAATAGTATAACCATGACCAGTTCCTTAACCTCGCTGATCTTTCATTTCTCCTGCTGTGAAACGTGATTTTTAGCTTTTAGGGTCGTGTGGAATGATATATGAAATGCTGCTAGCATGCTATTCATAGGCAGGCTCTGCAGTTTTAAAGATGTCTGTCCTACTTTGTATGCTGACTTAAAAAAAAAAGCCTTTTCTTCTCATGTCATATTTGTAAAAGGAAGAGGAATGAATGAATCTCCTTTTCTTGTCATTAAAATTCACTCCCAGAAGCAACCAAACACTTCCCGAGATTCTGGAGGATTTAGCTGTGTAGTTACAACTGCCCTGTTCTCAAAGAGAATCCATTTCTGGAATAGTCATGCCCTGCACCTGCATTAGGAACTATCCATCTAGGTAGACACAAAGCACAGCACATTTAGAAGGGCCTCATAGGCTTTATTTAGCTGGTTGCTGTCCTGTTGCCTTTTGAAATTCTGTGAGCAAGAGACTCCAGGCTTTCTTTTGGTTCTGGGCATGCTAATGACATGACACATAAGCATATATGGAGTTTGCGCACAGACCTGACCGTGTGTGCATATTCCATTTTTATTATGACCCAGGCCTGTTTCTGCTCAGAGGTCTTGTGGTTTTTTTTCTCCCCAGACTGAAACCCACCAGCAGACATTTTCTTCCAGTGTTTGTCCCTCTGCCCTGCAGCTGCCTTCACCTGCTTTGAAGCATCCAGTGTGTGCCAGAGTTCGATGCATTGGGAGCTTATGGAGTGCTGTCCCAAAGTCTTCTTATGAAACTCCAGTGGCTCTCCCTTTCCCGTCTTTGCCCTGTGACTGTGGAGGAAGTGAAGGTTTGGGTTCCAGGAGTGCCTTACAGGGACACAGATTTGAGATTCTTTCTTCTCCAATATTCAGGTTTGAGCACCTACAAATAAGTGATCTTGGAGAGTTGAGACTTTTCCCAAGAAAAGTATCTGAGGTGTTCTGTTCTTTCCTTTAAATTTGCCTGCTGGGGCATGGGGCTGGGGGCTCTGCTGCAGGGAACAGCCAAATACTTTGGCAGTTCAGAGATAGGGTGACCTGTTTTGTCACTTCAAGTTCCATCTAGCTTCTTTAAAAGCATTCTACCCTCACACACTCCTATGCCCCAACACTGAGAATTGAACCTAGGACCTCACACGTCCTAGGAAAGGACTCTACCATTGAGCTACAGTTACAACCCCAAAATTATTCATTTCACTAGTTCTAAGCATGCCATTATGCCATTTTTTTCTTTACTCCTGACTGTGTGCACGTAAGAGGTGTTCTAGTGACTCTGGCATCCTTCTTACGAGTTTTCAGCGCATGGCTGCCTGCTCTAGTTAGTGCACATCATTACTGACTGCACTGAACGCTGAAGGAATTTAAGCATAAAGATCACTAACTTTTAAATACTTAGTTTTAATGTGCTCCTTGGGTTTCCTGTTGGGCACAAAGCAGGGAGGCGAAATGGAGACCCATGATATGATTCACCTCCCTCACTACCTCTTGGAATCCTCAGCCTCTGCCTTGGCTCCCTGTAGATCTTGTTCCCTGTGTGGTTCCCTGTAGTCACAATGATGTATTACCTCCCAGCCTGCCTTCACTGCCTAGAATGTCTTGGCCTCTGTGCGGTATTAATAGAACCTGCTGATGTTACCGTGAGCTCTTACTGTCCTTGGGGAGATTAGAGAGTGAGTGAGAAGCATGGGAGGCAAGAGGACACTTCAGGGGACACAGTGTTCTGTACTTGCTGCCAGTTGTCTCCTGATGAAGCCCTATTATCTTAGGATTGCAGCGAGTACCGCACAAGTTTCCTCGCAATTATGAAGAACTGGTTTCTAGGAGACCTCATCATTTCCCCCTTCCAGACATGCTCAGAGTTATCACAGTACTGAGATGAATCATTAGGAGTCAATTATTTGCGGTAGTGAATAATTATAAATAACATAAATGTCCATCAGAGGCTGATCAGACCAATTGGGTCATCGAAATCACGAAGTGCTGTACAGCCACTGAAATGAATGAGGGGCAGGCATTAACATGAAACACTTCGGAGACATGTTAACATTAAAAATTTATCAAGTTTTGACCAGAAGATATGATATACTTTTATTTAAGAGAAACTGAGATATGTTTAAAAGTATGGAAGGATAAAGTCCAAATGGCATCTTTGGGGAGTAAGTGGAGAAAGATCTTGGAGAGAGGGTGGAGGGTGTGGGTGGAGGGAGAGGGAGAAGAAGGGGGAAGGGAGAAGGTAAGAGGAAGGGAGAAGAAAGAGAGAGTAAGAGAGTCCTCTCAAAAGGTGAGAGGTTAAGTCTCTGTTGCTGAAGGCACCATGCATGTCAGACACAGGAATCAGAAGACCTTAGCTGGACCTGAATTCCCACTCTCTGAAGACTCGTGGTGTCAGAGGGCTGCATGCAACCTTCCACAGGAGCGAGGCAACCAACAGTCCAGCTATGACACCTATGAACCGCAATAACCAGTATGGCACAATAACCCTCCTGGTGAGGCAGTGCTACTCATGCTTTGATGCTGACCAACAGCTCTCTGGCTTAAGATCTACTCAGCAAGAGGAAAAATCATGCCTAGCGCTGGAAACCTAGCTAACTACTCAGAACTAGTGAGGCCGTGGATCTTGGAGCAGAACCTGTGAAAGCCACTTTACTAAAGCAGCATAATCCCTAATAACTACATTCTAAATATTTGTCCTTATACCCACATAAAAGCATGGTCCTCGCCCCTCATCAACGAAACATCATGACTTCTTGCAACAGATGGAGACCATTACAGAAAGTCCCAAATGATCAAAATGTGGAGTTGTGGACTTCACCAACTGCAGCTGAGAACCGCAGCCTGTTCATTTTGAATGTCTGAATGGAGGAGGCAGGTTTATTGTTTACAGCTGAATAAGGAGGTTTATAGTGTATAGAGGTTTATAGTGTATACTGTATAGAGGTATAAGTTTATGGGCTTATAGTGTGAGGGCAAACAAGGGAGTAGGTTTAGCTAGTTCCTGTAGGCGGCCTCTGTAGAGTAGCAGTCTTGGGGTGCTGCTGTGGTTGATAGTTTCTACAAACACTGTCAACATTCACACTCCGGCAGGAAGGCTGCTTCACCATGCCTTGACTCTCGGACTCTCGTCTGTTTTGTTGTTGTTGTTTTGTTTTGTTTTTCCACTCCTATGGGTCTGAGGCATTAGGGTTCTTGACACAGGCAACAGTGCGTGTTCACTCAGGCTTCCTCCACTCTCACGCTGGTGTCTTACTGCTCTGCTAATTTACACTTACCTGATGGGACAGGAGACTGAGCGTATTTCCACACTGTTGTTTCTTATCTGTATTTCTTCTTGGTTTGGTATCTGTCCAGAGCCTTTGACCACTCTTTAATTGAGTTGTTTGTTTTTTTTTTTTTTTTTTTCTTATCGTTGAGATTTCGGAGTTTTTTATTATTTCTGGATACGGGTCCTTTATCAGTTGTACAGCTACTTTTTGTTTTCTCCACTGTGTTTTGCAAAGCACAAAGCATTTTCTTCAGAATGACAAACAAGCTCTTCCTAAAACCTCAGCCTCTATACAGGTTCCCAGGTAGGCCCATGTGAAATGAAAGTGTAGGGGAAGCCTACACTTAAAGTGACGTTAGCAAGTGCCATGATGTTTGTTTAATGCTCCCATTCTCAAACAGCGTCGCTTGTCTAGCTAAGCCTAAGAGCACAGTCTAAAGAAGCAGTCAGGTGCTCTAATAAATGCAACTGGGACACCAGAAAAACAGAAAAGGAGCCCTTAAAATTAAGATAAAATACTTCCTCCCACAAAATAAAATGAAATTGGCAACTACCTTTGTTCACAGAGCTTTTTACTAGGGAAAATGAATAAAATCAAAGAGGTTTTCGGTATTGATAAGGAGCCTTTAAACCCTCCTCTGCGATTCAAAGCTTCTAGGCTCTTTTTACTCTACGTCAGTGCGTCAGAAAAGGCACACGGCTCTAAGGTGCATTGTAGTGTTTTAAAGGCTATCTATTCAATACAAATACTAAAGGAAGAGGTCTTGAAAGACAAGAATAGATCACTTGGTGATCAGAGTAGCTGTATTCACGAGTCCAGCACCACTCACGCTCTCACTGTTTCTAGGCCATGCGCTTTGTTGGTCTGTGGGCTCTGTGATGTCAGTTGCCGCTGCGGCTTGTGGGTCAGGACCCCTTGGCGGCTGCAGCAACAGAACGGACAGATCCGCAGCCCTGGGTGACTGGCTGCTAACCTTCAGACGCTTCTGAACATCCTCTTGCAAGCCCAGTTGCAGGAGGCTGGTAATGAAATGTACCCTCACTACTGCTACTGCGTTATCTTCTGGAAGAAATCTTTGATCTGTAAAAGCTCCTCCTTCAAAGAGGGAATCCCATCCCAGCGAGAATAGCTTTTTTATGGCTCTGCTTTGATGCTGAAATCTGCTTCATTCTTGGAGCACTGGACTTCTTTGGGGATCCTGTGTGCCTTGTTGGATCTCTATTCTGCCTCTGTTCATCTCACACAGGTCTCTAAGTCACAAACAGCATTTTCTATTTAAAAATTTTAAATGTATTTGTCTGTATGTATATGAGTATTCTGCCTGCATGTGTGTGCACCCTGTGTGTGCCTGGGGCCTCTTTTCAGAAGAGGGTGCCAGGTCCCCTGGAACTGAAGATACAGGTGATTGTGAGCTACCATGTTAGTGCTGGGGACTAAACTTGAGCCATCTGCAAGAAAAGCAAGCGCTCTTAACCACTGAGCCATCTCTCTAGTTCCAAGCATTTCCAAGTTTAATAAAGTCAACTTGCCAGTTTGCTTTCATGGATCATGCTTCTAGCGTTGTGTCTAAAACGTCATTGTCAAACTCAAGGTGAGATAGATTTTATGCTTTGAGATGTTTTGTAGCTTTGTGTTTTATATTTATGTTTATGACCCATGTCAGCTATTTTTTTGTTGTTGTTGTTGTTAAGAGGTGTAAGTCTAGATTTTCTTTTTCATGACAGTGTCTGATTGTCTAGAATCATTTACTAAAAATGCCTATTTGGGGGCTTTCTAGTTCATCTCTTAGTCTAGGTGTCCAGACTTTTTTCTGGTGCTCTGCTGTCTTGATTATTGTAGCTTAGGTCTTGAAGTCAAGTCAAAGGTACTCTTTGACTTTACTTTTTTGAAAAATGATTTCTTTTAACTGTTTTTTTAATTATAATATAATTATCCTTTTCTTCCCTTCACTTTACTCCTGCCAAATCCTCTCATATAGCCATCCTTGTTCCCTTTTAAAGTCATGGCCTCTGGGCTTAGGGATCATTGCAGAAGAGGAGGCAGAAAAATTATAAGAGCCAGAGGTTCAGGGAGTTTGGTGTGAGATTGTTTGTCTGACAAATAAAAGACTATACCTGTATGGTCTCACCAACATGGCTGCCCAGACCTGAGCAGCAATAGATATGACTTTGTTCTTTAAGGCTGTATGTAGACATTTGGCTTCCTATAGGACTTTAGAACCAGTTTGCTGATGTCTACAGAATACAGTTGCTGGTGTATTTACTAGGTCACATTGGTTACATAAAATTAGAAAGAATTGATAGAGAAGACTATTGGATCTTCTCATTTATGAGAAGGGCTAATATTGTTTTTAAACTCTATTTCTAGTTTTTGATATTGGTATAAAGAAACATAGTTAAATCTCCTATTGGCTTTGTGTCCCACAACCTACATAAATTCATTTATTAGTTCTGATAGGTCCTCCTTAATAAATTCCTCAATGTTTTATGTATAATAATAATTTGTAATTAGAGTTAACTGGCTTCATCTCTTTCAATCTGCATGATTTTATTTTATTTTTTGTCTCATTCAATAGTCTAGAGTCTTCAGTATAATGTTGAATAGAAATGGGAAGAGAAAAAATTCTTTTGTTGCTTTTAATTGTAGGGAAGGACATCCACTATTTCATGTTGAATAGGATGTGAACCACTGGGTTTTATGTGGTTTTATTGTTATCAGAGTTGATAAGCTTTTTTGTTTTCTACATTGCTGAAAATTTTTTAATTAATTTTTTATTTTTTAATATTAGGTATAGTTTATTTAATTTGTATTGCTGTAGCCCCCTCCTTCATTCCCTCCCAACCTCACTCTCCCTTCCTCATCTCCTCTCTGTCCCTCTCTGAGTCCTCTGATAGGGGAGGTCCTCCATCCCTTCCATCTGACCATAGTTTATCAGGTCTCTTCAGAACTGGCTGCAATGTCCTCCTCTGTGGCCTAGCAAGGCTGCTTCTCCATTGGGGTGTGGGGAGGTCAAAGAGCCAGCCACTGAGTTCCTGTCAGAAATAGTCCCTGTTCCCCTTAGTAGGGCACACACTTGGATACTGAGCTGTCGTTGACTACATCCGAGCAGGGGTTCTACGTTATATCCAGAATAGTCTTGGTTGGAGAAACAGTCTCAGAAAAGACCCCTATGCCCATATATATTTGGTCCTTGTGAAGCTCCTGTCCTCTCCAGGTCATACTAACTCCCCCTTCTTTCATATGATTTCCTGTACTCTGCCCAAGGTTTGGTTATGAGTCTCAGCATCTGCTTTGATACACTACTAACGTAGAGTCTTTCAGAGGCCCTCTGTGGTAGGCTCTTGTCCTGTTACTTGTTTTCTCCTACTTCCAATGTCCATCCCAGTTGTCTCTCTAGGTGAGGATTGATCATCTTACCCCAGGTCCTCTTTTTTGTTTATCTTCTTTAGGTGTACAGACTTTAGTATGTTTATCCTATATTATAGGTCTAGTATCCACTTATGAGTGAGTATATACCATGTGTGTCTTTCTGCTTCTGGGATACCTCAGTCAGGATGATCTTTTCTAGATCCCACCATTTGCATGCAAATTTCATGATTTCCTTGTTTTGAATTGATGAGTAGTATTCCGTTGTGTAAATGTACCACAATTTCTGTATCCATTCCTCAAAAGAGGGACATCTGGGCTGTTTCCAGGTTCTGGCTATTATGAATAGAGCTGCTACAAACATGGTTGAGAAAATTTTTAATGAATGCATGTATAGTTTATCTGATCCTTTTGAACCTCTTATTGGTATAACAACATCCTTAGTGCTATAAACTATTGTGATTTTTAGTTTCTTCTCACTTATCTTTACTGTGCGACATTTAAAAAAAGAAATTTATCAGTGTTATCCAGGTTTTTGCTAGATTTCCTAGACATTTGTCATTACAGGTTTCTTGTTTCTTTGTTTGTTTGTTTTAAGACTTTCTTGTTCTTACATTTAATTGTATTTCTTTTATTGCACTTAATAGTCAGGTAGATTTTTATAGAGATTCTGGAAACTTTGCCAAGTCAAGTGAAATTATCCAGAGACTTAAAAAAATACAAAAATTATCCAGCAACTATTCTTGTTTCATTAGAAAGGTCCCCATCATCACATCCAAGTGTTTAAAAACTGATCCTTGCTTCTCACTGTCAACTGAATAAAATTCTGACAAATAATCAGAGCACTGGTGACCAGACAGGATGACAGATATGTCTAATTAAGTTTTAATCCTACTGAGTTTATAAAAATAAATTCCACTAAAAACAAAAATGCTGATGAAAATGAATTACTCATGGGCTAGTTTAATCTTTCCTCATTATTACGCACTTGATGTGTTTATAATCAAAAGATAAACACATTGTTAGTTGACATTTGAGGCAAATGCCATATGCCTTTATTCAGTCTTTCTTGCTTATCTGTTTGTCTTGCTTTGATTTCTCAGAATATAGGCAACTTAGCCTATCAGCTCCTCAAGATAATTTTAGGGAAGTGGTTTTATGATACACACATTGGTATGGTCTGCTGAATGGCTTTTCTTATGCCCAGAACTTTATATACCTGGAATTAAACACTGTGTTTATTGAGGTTGGGAAACTTTACCCCGGATTCCACCTGATGCTTACCAGTCTCTCTCTTTCCAACACAGTGAATCTCATCTTGACTTTTAAAATCCTTCTTTGAACTGTATCTGCCTTTCTTACTCTGGATAGAGAAAACAGCCACTCTGGATAGAGCAGACACTGATTGCCTTCATGCTACCTACACAACCATTCTGTAAGTCAGCTGTAGAAAGTGCCAATGATTTGCTTTCACCCAAGCTAATCTGTGCATTGGCTGGGGATAGCTCTTCTGTTCTAGAATGAGTTTAGCTGGATTTTCCTCGAGGTGAAAACTGGGACTGTCATAATATATTTTAAAGTGCCACACACAACAGATCTGATAAGAAGAGATTTATTGTACAGGGGTGGGGAAAGACAGAGAGACAGAGAGAGACAGTGGGAGAGCGTAGGAGAAGAGAGAAAAGGTGGGGGAGTGGTGAGGCACCCCAAGAGAAGGAGAGGAGGAGAGAAACTAAGGCAGAGCGAGTGTGCAGTGATGGCCTGGTTCTTTATATCTGGTGTGCAGCTCAAACACACATACCTGATGACGGCAGGTGATGACATCACAGATTGCTAAGCAACCTAACAGTGGGCTAACGCATTGGCTTGTGAACTGTCAGGGGCCTTTCATCCCCCTGGAAATAACAGACCACCCAGGTAGTGGCTGGGTTCCTCCCATGTGCACACAGGCTATAACTGTGTGAAAGTAAGTGGAGTCACATAGTCCCTTGTGATATTAACTTTGTGTGAGAACTTGACAAGGATGCTAAGATAAAACATTGTTTGACTGTGTGTCTTTGAAGATATTTTCTATATTCAGTCAACATTTAAATCCATAGACTTAAGTAATGCAGAATGTACTTCCTAAGGAAGACAGAGCTTATTTGACAGATTAGGTAAAAAGAAAAATTTTTATGGATGACTGTCCTATGACAAGGCCACTGATCTTCTGCCTTTGGAGACAGACGGGTTAGAATTAGAACATTGTATATCATGGGTCTGGACCTCCCAGACTCCATAATTGTCCAAAGCAATTAATGACAATTAAATCACTTTCATATTCATATCTGCATATCTTCTATTAATTCTGTTTCTCTGGCCAGTACTTACGTTTTGAGTGTAGGATCAGAACTTGCAAGCTGTCTCTTAGCCCGTAGTTCCATAAGATCTGTACTTCACAAGACAATTCTGCATTAAAGTATTGTGTGTCTTTTTAGTATCCCTCCACACAGCTATTCATTCAAAAAATTAGTTTCTAGTGGCTTGAGCTTAGAACTGAAACATATTTCATATGTGAGTTTTATAGCTTCTGTGTCTTCTTCATATGTAATGTTTTAAACAGATTACATTAGTTCTGAGAGGCGACATTTACCTGTGCTGTTACGTAGCTAAGAAGAAACCCATCTTTGTCTAGTGGGTGTTTGTTGAATCCCTGATCTTCTGCGGTTACATTCAGACATCCCAGAACTTGATTTATCTTTAAGAGTTTTTACACCACAATGCTTATAGATTTGAAAACATAGTTTGGACCCAGGCTTGGTGGTGCCCGCAACTCGAGTATTTGGGAGGCAGAGTCAGGTAGGTCATCTTCTGAGTTCAGCCTGTGTTAATACATGGTAACAGCCTGTCTTAGTAGGGGGTGGGGAAAAGAAGTAACTGGAGAAGGGAAAAGGGGGAGGGGAGAAAGGAAGGGAGATTTGTGTAGTTCAGTGGTAGAGCATTTTCTCACCCATGTTCAAAGCCCTGATCTCCATTCCCCATCCATCCAAAAAGTTATTCTTATTCAAGTAGTATCTTAGTATCTAAACTTATGTGTAAATGTAGGTTATTTTATGGTAATATTATTTAATAAAGCAGTGTTAAGGGTATTCTATTGGGGCAGGTTTTAACTTTGTATTTCAGTGCTGTGTGATACAATGACACACAGTGAGGAGCCCTTGCCCATCAGCACTGAGTCTGGAGGAGCAGGCTCCTCTGTGAAGAATGTCACCTTACCCTCCCTTCACGGCACTGTGACACCACCCCCCAAGTGCTGAGATTACAGGCATGTGCCACAACACCCGGCTTTTATTTATATTCTTTTTTAGTATTATCATTTATTACAATTTATTCAATTTGTATCCTGGCTGTGGCCCCCTCCCTTGTCTCCTCCTAATGCTACCTTCCTCCCTTATTTATACTCTTAATTTTAAAATATAATCAAATTAGAGTTCCAGACTACAATGACCCACATGTTTATCCTAGATCTACCAATAACTACGAGCTACAAGAACTCAGGCACATTTTCCTCCAAATTTTAGATTTGTCATCTGTAAATTGGGCGTGGATAGGAAGGGAGAAAATTAAAACCTTCCCTCGGGGGAAAGGCACTGATGGCTGCAGTTTGTCTTGAAATGCATAAAGATAAGGTAGACTAATGGGTGAATAAAGGAGTATCAAACATAAAAAGGCCACTGAGACGTCGGGCGGATTCTGGTGACTTCTTTCTAACGTGATCTTTTAAATCCTCTTATTCTCGGGTCACTGTCAAGCAGTTTCCTGTGGTATTCCACGCCAGGCTGTTCTGGGGACAGCGAGGGACAGCAGTCCTGAATTGCTTCCAGAAGAAACTCTAAAGCAGTGGTTCCTAATGCTGTGACCCTCTAATACCCTCATGTTACGGTCACCGACCCCAACCATGAAATTGTTTTTGTTGCTAGTTCATAACTGCAATTTTTCTGCTGTTACAAATCGAAACATCTGATAGTCAGGGTATCTGACCCCCCATGGGGGTCGAGACCCACAGGTTGAGAACCACTGCTGCAGAGGGCCTGCTCAGTCACCCACTGTGATCCACAAGTTCGAGGATGTGAACTTATATCCTGTTAAGTGAAACTGATTTAAGGTAACTCAGAAGGAAGAAATCAGAAGGCTTTGAGAGAATGAGGTAGGCCTGAAGAGAGGATGCCATCCGGCGTGCCTTTTTAATCTACGTGTGGAGTGTTGATAAGGACTGCCCAGTCCAGAGGGGGCAGAACCCTCCTCTTTTATTGATAAATTCATTACAGCTTAATTGTGTTCGCAAACTTTCATTATTGTACATCTGAATACATAATGCTGGTGAGGCCTTTGGGGTATGGATGTGTGTGCAGAAGAGGCTTAGACTGTATTCAGAGACAATAACCAAAAAAAAAAAAAAAAAAAAAAAAAAAAGAATCAATCAATCAAATAAACAAACAAAGCCATGTAAAGGTTAACATCAGCTTTCCAGCAGGCCTGAGGAGAAAAGCTTATGATTCATGTAATTAAATGTGAGATTTGTATATCTAAGCCAAGATTAAAGGAATGTTTTGCAACAGATAGGTAATTTATTTGATCCTAATTTTTTGATGGGGGAGACAGTCGGCTCCTTGTTATTACCATATTTATATTATTATCATATTATTACTTCAATGATTGGTTGATCACTACTTCAACATTTGGTGTAATGTAAAATCTGTTCAATGAGCTTCCAAATAAGATGGAAAATTACTGTTCATATCATACCTCATCTGATACATTAGAAAAAAGTTACTACATGATTTTGAAATTAGATATCATGAAGTTTACAAATCTAAGCACAAAGCTATCTTTTTATAAAATTAAAGTTTGTGTATGTACCTGAATTACTGAGAATCTTTGAGACGCTTTAAAGTTATTTCTACTGTATTTCTAGCTTGCTGTATAAGTGCCTTCGTGTGTGTGTGTGTGTGTGTGTGTGTGTGTCTTTATTCTTGCCAATATTGATGGGTTGTGACATCACGTAGAAAGTCACAACATGGCTACCTGCCTTCCTAGGGTCTCCTGGTCACACTGCTTTTTGGCTTGGAAGGGTGGCTTTTCGCATTCACAGGAGAACTAAGCACTGATTTTCAATCTGGCTGACACATGACAACACAGAACTCTTTTTTATGACGTTTTGTCCTGTCTCTTTGACTGACAGCACTGGGAATCGCCATGTCTGCCTCTGGAAGTGTCAGCTTCGCAGGCCAACCATTATGCTGACATTTGACCCAAAGGCCATTTAGGCTCATCATGCAGGCACCTCAGCCTCCTCCAGTGATGTGCCAGGGATTTGTATTAAGTTTCTAGCTGTCTGTGTTTTCCTTCTTTATCCCAAACAACCATTCTTACAGTGCCCCCCCCCCCCGGATATGTGTGTGTTTCTCAGGTGGACCAATTTCTTATGCCTCAGAAGCAGTGGGATCGGAAGTTAGTGATCAATCTACACTGCAACTCTCATCTGAAATTTCAAATGTGCCCAGAGTCTCTAGTGCACAGCCCTGCCAGCAAATTGCTCATAATATTTCATTTGTGAAATGCCTGGTGAACATTTGTAATGTCAATTAACGATAAAGTTAGCAATTGTTTATTATCTCCTTCAAATATTGAGATAACCATGAAAAGAGGAGCTTTTGATAGCTCGTGGCATTTAAATTTTATTTCTGGTCTGTGTAAAGCTGCCTTGAGTCAACTGGAGGTCAAGATGAGCTATTTATTCACTTATTAGCTCATAAGCCGCAACTCTGAGTGAAATAAATGTAGCTTCCCAGTATGTAATAAGCACTAGCATCAAATCTACAGTTAGTTCACCAGTTGCTGCCTTGGTAGGGCATTCATTCTTATGGGATAATGAAAGGCCTGGAATTTAAGTGAAGATGGGAAGATAGACACATGACTTAATAACTATCTTTAGGTATTTAAAGGGTAAATACACAAAGGATAATGACTATCTTTTCTTTTCTTAATAAAGTAGGATAAAATAGGTTTGAACAGTTAATTGAAATATTCTTTAAAAAGAGTAATAGGAATTTCAACAAATTTTAAGCTGGATGCAATTGCGTAAGCCTGTAATTTTGTCGTTTGGGAGGCTGAAACATGAGGATCAGGAGGTAAATCATAGCAAAGCCTAGGGTACTTCTATCTCAAAGAAGGAGACAGATGGGGGAAGCCAGGGAGGAAGAGGGAAATTTCAGTCAACAAACCCACCAACTCCCTTATGCAAGGGCTAGGTCATCATTAGGAAAGTGAGATGAGTATAATGAAACCTGTGGTCATAAGATGAAGAAGAGAAGAAGGAGGAGGAGGAGAAGAAGGTGGTGAGGTGCTCATATTGGGCATCCATATATAATTCATAGTGACAGTCAGTACAAGCCATCCATGGTTCCTTGATGATTTGCCATAGGACACTTGCTTAAGGCCACATTTCTCTGCCTCAGTTCTGCAGACATCAGGGGCCAGGTAATTCTTTGTGAGGATTGTTCTGTAGGATTAAATGTGAGCTTTGTATATCTAAGCCAAGGAATGTTTTGCAACAGATAAGTAATTTATTTGATCCTAATTTTTTTGATGGGGAAGACATTCAGCTCCTTGTTATTACCATATTTATATTATTATCACATTACTTCATATTACTTAGAGGCATCTCTTGCCTCTATGCACTAGATGTATATCCATCTTCCACTTGTTACAACCAAACATGTGAACAAACTCGGCCACATATAAGCTTGTGAACTCTTGTCTTTTGCTTATGCTTGTGCTGAGTTGTGTTGCTCAGGTACCTGACGTCTGCCGAGTGATCTCATTTTTCTAGCTTCCCTTCTTTGCATACCAGGGACCACTTGCTGGTCATACGTGGCTTCACGGTCTGCGGCTGAGCAGGTTCTCTCAAGCATCTGCAGTTCCCCAGATCACACATCCACCCTGGGGTGGCCGCTGCTCAGGGCTGCTAGTGTTCCCCAAAGGCACTGGACAGGTCTGAAGCAGCCACAGCATTGAGATCTGAAAGGTGGAGTGCCTGTCTTCATACTTTGAAGATCTAAGTATTAATCCCCCTGTTGGAGAAATTTACCTCACCGTGTGTGAAGAGCAGATTCGTGACTCAGGAGGTTGATCTACCCTCCAACCTCAGGCGTGGGGCTATCAAACCCCTGTGTTGTTCTCAGGTGATGAGACCAGCTCTCAGTGAGCATCCTCTAGCCTGCACCTTCCAACTTGGCTTGATCAAGGGCCACCCAGGGTCTTCACTCATCCTGGGACTTTTGGCGAGAGAAATTCAGGTTTCCTGAAGAGTGCTTGCTCCCTGTTCTCTGTCCCCTCGGTGGCTGAGTTTTAAACAGTTCAGAAGGTGTTTCATTAGGATGCTTCCTGTCTGTCACCCAAAGTCACATGAACTGGCATGCTCCTCTGTACAGCGGGCCTCACTTTCAAAGAAGCCTGCTCAAGGCCTGTGGGTGCTGTAGGCTTATCCTGAGGGCTGTACCACTGGACTCCTGCTCACCAGGAACCCCAAGCTCATCTCTGGAGGTTTTGCTCTCTTCTACCTGCCAAAGCACCATGCCAGAGGCTGTGTTCATCTTGGCTTTCTTGTTGATACTTCATTATCTTTTTTTTCTCAGCAATTTTTTTGTATTGAAAAGAAATGTGTATATTTTAAAAAATTCTCCACCGATGTATATGAGTTTATCTCATTCTTTTGTAGCAGAGATATGTTTTTTATTATTTCTTTCATCTTGAGATCATGGTATAATTACATTATTTCCCCCTTTCCTTTCTTCTCTCTAAACCCTCAACCCTTCTTGATCTCTTTCAAATTCATGGTCTCTGTTTTTTTTTCATTAGTTGTTTCATGTCTGTATGTGTACACATATGTTAAATACAGCCTGCCACATCTGTCTAATGTTCCTTGTACATATGTTTCCAGGGCTTACCAAAGAACGTCATTCTGGCTCTGCCTCTGCAAGGTGCCCTTTCTTTTCTAGCACGATTTCTTTATTCTTGTACCCATTCTCCTTCTCGGCCAGGTCACATGATGGTAGACCCTTCTCCATCTTACCTGGAGCCTCTCCTAAGATTAGTTATAAAACTCATCACAGTTAACAGAATCACATTAATGTCAAAACAAAAATGCATTTGCATCAGCATTTGTTAGAATCCCATCCTTAGGTGATTTAACAGTAGCTATAATTGCTTGCCTGCTTCTCCTGTAGGCGTGTGAGAGAATTCTTCTTTCTGATTTGTTTATTATAGAGTGGTTTTACCGTATAGCTGCTAGGGCTTTTGGAGAGTTTCTCTCTTTCTTCTTTTATAAATTCATTCATTTTACATCCTGACACAGCCCCTCCCTCCTCTTTTTCCAGTCCCACCCACCCACCTTCCCCTCCTCCCTCTTATCCTCAGAAAAGGGGACTTAGTAATTCTCTTTTGTTGAGGCCAGACAAGGCAGCCCAACCAGAGGAAAGTGATCCAACAGCAGGCAACCGAATCATGTCAGATCCAACCCCTGCTCCTCTTGTTGCTAGGGGACCCACATGAAGACCACACTGCCCATCAGTTACATGTGTCACGGGCCTAGGGCCAGTCCACGCATGCTCTTTGGTTGGTGCTTCAGTCTCTGTAAGCCCCTGTGGACCTAGATTAGTTGACACTATTGGTCTTCTTGAGGGGTTCTTGTCTCCTCCAGAACCTTCTAACTTTCCCCACACTCCTCCACAAGACTCCCCAAGCTCTGCCTAATTTGGGCTGTGGGAATCAGCATCTGTTCCATTCTGCTGCTGGGTGGAGCCTCTCAGAGGACAGTCATGCTAGACTCCTGTCTGCAAGCAGAGCAGAGTATCATTAGTCGTGTCAGGGGTTGGCCCTCTCCTATAGGTGGGTCTCAGGTGGGGCCGGGCATTGGTTGGCCGTTCCCCCTTTCTCTGCTCCACCTTTATCCCTGCACACCCTGCAGCAGGGTACATTTTGGATTGAAGGTTTTGTGGGTGGATTGGTGCCCCCTCCCATGTCTTTAAATACTGTGGGGCTTACAGAAAGGGAAGAAGGATGTGGCATGCTGGCTGTGGTGCTGGGCACTGGTTACTCAGTTTTCTCACAGCCTCTGCCCAGGCCTCTGTCACCTCTCAGTTAAATGGATACAACCGTTTCCAGGCTAACAATTTTGGTTAGTGCCTTTAATCCATTTTCTCACCTACGTTATCTTGTAAAATACAAAGTGCCATATAAGTTTTGTTAAAGATCACTAATGACTTCACTTTCACTAGGAACCACTCTGAACTTCCTGGGGTTCCGTGGAGGCCATGCTCTCCTGCATCCTTTGGTCCTTCTTGCCTTCCTCAACAAGCCCCTCCTCGCCCTTACAGCAACTCACTTAGCTAATTCCCATTATTTTTCCTGACTAAAATGAAGTTTTTCCTTTCTTCCAGGGTCCAACTTAGGTGCCTTTCAATGCATACCTGGGGCGCCCTGTCCTCAGCCTGTTCATGAATGTTCATTTGTTTTCTGGGGTCCCTGAATGTCCCCCTGTAGATCCGGGAGGATACTCGGCCCTGGTACAAGTCGCAGAAGTGAAGTGACTGAACCCAAAGAGCAGGCGCTACTGACCTGAGGCCACAGTGCTTCGACCACTGGATGTGTCTGCTTGGCTTAAACCAGGCTCTGTCCATAAGCCACCGGGGCTCTCGGCGCTCTGGGCTGCTCTGTCAGCACTGCAGGCATTAATTTGGCTTAGACAGTTTACTTGTAAGCTTATTGAGAGATGTTCAATAAATGTTCTTTATTAATCAAACAGGAAACATGACCTTGACTTTATTTACGAGGTCCTCATTGATGTGCGCCTGTGATCCTCACCAGCTCAGAATTGTGAAGGCTGGAGTTACCCTCTGCTCACAGTCAGAGGAAGCTTTAACATTTGGAAGAGCTAGAATTTTTCCCATTAGTTTGGTTCATTAATATTCTATTAGACATTTACACAAATGCTTTTTGTTATAGCACCTGGTCTGCTTCACTGCTCCATTACCATTCTGTTCTAATGTCAAAATCTGCAAAACCATACAGGGATGTCTGAAAAGGTAATGGAGCGTGTAATGATGCATAATTAAAACTGCTGAAATATTCAGCGTGTTGTTTAATAGATTTCCAAAACGACAGTGCCTTTGATCCATTATTTAACATTCTTCCCTTAGTCCTTGTGTCTTTTTGTAGTCACTGAATTGCAAGACGGACAAAGGAAAAAGAAATCTTGTTATATTATTCATCTGCATCTGAGTTTATCTCCAGCTTAACAACTCTAGAAAAATGAATTTTTTTCCTTGACCATACAGAAATTTAAAAAATAATTATGAAGCATTATTTTGGGTAGTAGAATAGTGATATTTTCTTAAAATATTAGTGATTCTTAACTATGTCTTAGTTGGATGAATAACAATTGTTGCAAAATAAATCTAAATTATTTTTGTTCAGGTCTTGTTTAATCTTTGGGTGTTGGTAGCGTTGTTATCCCTGGACAACAAACACGGGTTTGCATGTCTGTCAGCCTCTGCATATACAGTCAGTCTGTGGCTTCACAAGTGGGTATGTGCTCTGGTATTAATGTACTAACTACTTATACAAGATTAAACTAATAGGTTAACTGACAGCACATATAAATGCTCATTTAATCGTCTTGATTCTTTGAGAATAGTGCAATGAAAATTTTAATGTATATCGTACTAAACACTTGGGAATAAAGTAATATCTATTCCATGGAAGCTTTTCTAGAATTAGCAGGAGGACCATTCCCTACTCGTTTATGAGACCAGTATTATTGCGACTTAAAACAGGACAAAAACTTTATAAGAAAGTGACGCTTCAGACCCAATCCCCCTTCGCATAGACACCCATATCCTCATACTTCTGTTGTCACCTGAGGCAGGGTCTCACTGTGTATCTCAAGATGGCTTGAATTTGCTAGCCTTGAACTCTCAATATCTCTTGCCTCTGCCTGCTGGGTGCGGGGATTATAGGCACGGGGCACTACACCTAGCCAGTACTAGCAAATTTGGTATTGAAATTTATGACAAATTTTGGGGAGATGGAACAGTTGATAAAGTTCCCAGTACATAGAATAAGGACCTGAGCCCTACAGAACCCGTGCAAATGCAGAACATGGTGGCATGGATTTGTAAGTCGGTACTGGAAAGGCAGGAGCAGGTGGATCACTGGAGTTAACTGGATATCTAGCCAATCAGTGATCTTGGGTTTTTGAGTGAGATCCTGTCTCAAAAAAAATAAAGTAAAATAGAGAGTGGAGAGGTGTTGAGGCAGACATTCAACACTGACCTCTGGTCTCTGCATGCACACAAGCATGCACATCGGTGTATACACTCAACACACATATGTACACAACAACAACAAAATAAATCAGGAAAGATAATCCACCGTGTCCACATTTCTTTGGTTGAGTAGAGGCTGGAGGGATTGCTCGGTGGTTAAGAGCACACGCTGTTCTTGCAGATGACCTAGGTTCCACTCCCAGTGCCAACGAGGCAGCTCACAACTAGCTATAGCTCCAGTTCCAAGGGATACAATGCCCTCTTCTGACGTCTGTAGACATTAGGCACACTCATGCTGTGCTTACACGCATGCCAGCAAAACACTCAAGAACATAAAATTAGAAAGAAATTCTTACCAGGTGTGGAGGTTTACGCTGGGATTACCAGCATTTAGGAGGCAGAGGCAGATGGATCTCTGTGAGTTCTGGGTCAGCCTGGTTTCAGGTTGATGGCAGAGCTTGCTTAGATGCGTGGCTGTTCTGTATTGATTCCTGCCATTCTTCACATTGCTGCCTTATTTTAGAAGTTCTACAATTCTGTCTTACTATTTATTTCAGGTGCACACAACTAATTCTAAGAAGGAAGAGGAAGTCACAGATTTCAAATAATAACTAACCGGAGAGACAGTTTAGGTGTTTTCTTTTCAGCTTGGCTTTCAGTACTTTAACTTCCCACTACCTTGGGAATGTTGTGTTACTATTCTATGAAAAATGAAGATGCTTTTTATAGATTACATCGTAGCAATTTAGGTGTTATCCTCAGCTAATTCCCATAATTAAAATTCACAGACATACCTAATAACAAATAAAGTTTTCACAGTAGCTCCATTTTTACTTTGTGTTCTGTGATTTTTAATAATCAGAGCATTAGCTTGCTCTGTAAATTTCAATTGAAAAGCAAACAGAAAGCTCAGCGAGGTCTCTCATATTTGTCTAAGTCTCTAAAATCCACACTGACTTTGTTCCAGATATATTGAATTTTTTTCTCTGTTTTCATTTGCTCTTCTGCCTGCAGGGGGTTGGGGGAACAGAGATGACGGAGTAAGAGTAACCGCCTGTTTTTAATCATGCATGGACATCTTACTGGAATACATATTATTCATTTATTCAATTCAGTGATATTCATTTCCAAGACTCCTTTAGCTCACTTACAGTTATCATTAAAAAAAAAAAAAAAAAAAAAAGGCTGCAGCGGAGCAGTCTGCAGGCAGCAGCGTGAGCATTTGTAGATGTTTTTCCAGGACTGTGATGACCATTAACTGCTCTGGCGGCTGTCCGTACTGGCCAAGGAGCTGGCCGAAGTGCTGAAATGCTTGGCCTGTGTGCCTCAGGAACAAACAGGACAGCATTTCCTCAAGGTGTTTATTTGTTCATGGGACTGAAGCTAAATCCAGAGGACAGTTCTCAGGACTCCTCTGTCTTCTGTGGCCAGCTGTGGTGCTACTTATTAAGATACTGTCTCTCAGCATCAAACCTTCCTTTTTGTATTCTTTTTTTTTTTTTTTTTTTTGTCATGATGGAAGTGGTAGTCACAGATCCTGATGTGGCTCTCAGTTAAGCTTGGCCAAGAGGAGATAAGAGAGAGACAGAGAGGCTGGGGAGGGAGAAGGGCTTCACTTTCTCACTTTGCTTCCTGTGGACCCCTGCTCTGTGGTGGTTCATGCCTTAGGAAGTCTCTACTCCCGCCATGGTGGTACATTCCTGCTTCAGTGTGTAATTTCAGTTTTCACTATTCAAGATGGTTGAGAAACTACCTGTGTGCATTGAATGGTGTTTTCCCCAAAATTTATGCTTTCCTAGGACCCCAGAATATGACTTTATTTATAGATAGGGTCTTTGCCACAAAATAGTTAGGATGTGGCTATAGTTAGGGTGAGGTGGCCCTCCATCCCATGACTCTTGTCCTCACAGGAAGGCTATGTGAGAGAGACAGGCTGGAATAACAGACCATCTGCCAAGAAATGCCGGAAATTACGAGCAACCACAAGTCAGAAGGGAAGCATGGAAGTGAGCCCCTCCTCAGGGCCTGCCTCCAGGGTGTGGCCCTGCTGACGTCCTGACTTCCTGTTTCTAGCTCTCTGAGTATGCAAGGATGAATTTCTGCTATTTTAAGCCATGGCATTTGTGGTAATTTCTTATGGTGGCCTCGGGAAATGAAAATCCTGTCTTACACTGGCCCACCACAGCCTCAAGCAGAGGGCAAGCACTGCCATTTCAGAGCAGGGATAAAAAAACGCCTCAGAGTCTCTTCTTAGTCGCTCAGACCAGGCAAGAACAACTGATTTTAGATCAATAGCCCCTTCCTCTAAACTTAGTTAAGACTAAAATTGCTCACCTTTGCTGCCCCACCTCCCCACCCTGAACCCAGGAGGTGGTACAATTACTTTCCTGGCAGTTGCCACCTTCATGTTGCCTTGAAGTTCTCTTTTTACCCTTTTGTTAGCTAGGTCATTGTTTACATTAAGTTTTCTTTCAGTCCTTTGTCTGTGACCGCTGTATAGCTCTTTGTTAGGTCTTCATATTAATTCCCAGTAAAGTCACACTCTTTGTCTTTCTTCACCACATGGATTCCTTCTTGTTTGACTTTGGTGGCATATGCCCTTCTCTGGCTTCTTAGCCTCCATGAGCCAGGCTGAAATCCTCTCTTCCCCTCTAGTCTCCTTTCTTCAATGCCTTCTCTTTTCCTCTCTTTCTTTCTGGCAATTTTATTCATTGTTATGTCTTTAAAATCCAGTCATATGCCTCAGCTTGGTAGCCACTTCTCCCTTGGCTGTATGATAGATACAAAAGCCAAACTCCTGAACCTTCCCTATCCCTCACACCAATTCCTGCTGCTTCTTCATCCTTCCTCTCCTCAGTGGCTGGAAAACACACACTCCACTTTCTCACTTTCTTCTCAGCCTACATCAGGAAGTCCTTGTGTCTTTAGTTTCAAACTAAACTATAATCTGGCCATTTCCCAACATGTCTACTGCCGCCCCCAACAACTGTGTGATAGCTTGAGGTACCAAAGCCTCCACTCTTTGGTGTCTCTGTTCCTGCCTTTATCCTTCTAACATCAGCAGTATAGTCGAAGCAGTGCCGGGAGTAACATCACATCGCATCTCTTCTCTGCTCAGGACTCTGTAAAAGCTGAAATTCCTACCTAAACCACAGGCTTCACAGGATCTGATCTTCTTACTGCCTGTGTGAGCTCAACCTCTGCTATACTGTTAGTTGCTCTATTCCAGCTGTGCTGTTGGAACCTTCCTGGTCCTCTGATACACCAAGTGCTCTCCTCACTTTTCTCCCCTCAGTTTCAGATATTCTTGCTCTTTATATCCTCTTTAATGACTCTTCCTCCCTTCCTCATCTAGCTACAGCTGGATCACTCCGTCTGTCTCATTGCCTCATTCATTTTTTTTAACAGTATAGATCACCTTTGGTAAACTATATGCTTTGTTTTCGGGGTTTTCTTCTTTTGTTAGCATGTGAGCTCTGTGAAGCAGGGATCTTTCTTATTGTACCCTGACTGTTTGAAGTATCTGACACACACAAAAAAGTCTGTAAGTGCATACACAATGCTGAGAACGAAGACATTCAGAGATTAAAAAGAGCTCAAGGGT
This sequence comes from Psammomys obesus, assembly GCF_907164565.1. NCBI lineage: Eukaryota > Metazoa > Chordata > Mammalia > Rodentia > Muridae > Psammomys > Psammomys obesus. The sequence goes on along the minus strand of NW_026596463.1, from coordinate 2,368,659 downwards.
ATGCTGTACTTTTGAATTAATGTAGCCCTTCCCCAAATGAAGACAAAAAAGGAATAAATACTAACAGATTTGACTAAGCAGTCTAATGGAAAGATTTTTCAAAACTCTAATATTTAACTTTTTAGGAAAATCCGTGAACATTTCAAAAATGAAATGATTAACACATTTGGAAGTTTCTACAAGAGTAAAAGTAAGGCAAAAACTACAAGGCAAAAACTAAGCTTTTTGCCTAATTCTGGCATTGGACAATGGTACAATTTTGTTTTTATTGTAAGTCCAAGTGTATAATATACAGTTACTTCTGTGCTGACCTTTAGGCCATTAAACACAGCTTAGGAAATACTACCATATATCAGTGGGCTGACCCAGAGTCAGATTTTACAAAATCACAATCCAAATATAACAAGAAAATAATAGGGTTCAAATGACATGTTCACTCAGCAATGTGTTGAGTAGGGAAGAATTGATTATGTAAGTGCTCTCCTGAAGCACATGTACTAAACCTGGAATGACACAGAGAAGAAAAGCATGGTCCCTGTGCAAGAATTACATGAAAACTGGAGAAGCATCCCCTATTTTAAAATAATTATAATTAAATAAGAATAAAGGGTTGAGAATTGATTGCATAAAATATAAGAAGACTACTTCAGGAGACCTTCAGAGAATCAATTTTCTGAGCAGAATTAAATTTTAATCTGTTAAGATTAGTTACTTTTAAAATTCTTTATTCTTTTTTTTTTTTTTTTTTTTTTTTGGATAAAGTGTCTCATTGTGAAATTCTAGCTGGCCTGCAACTCACTATGTAGAACAAAAACTGGCCTCAAACTTGCAGCAATCCTCCTGTCTTTGTCTCCTGAATGCTGGCATTATAGGCATAGGACACCACACAGCTATTTTGATTTTGAAGTCAGTAAAACATCTACAGATCCTTTTAAACTTTACAGAAAACCAAAGTATGCAAGAGTCACATTGGAAGAAAAGGTCATTCACACTTAGTTTACACAACAAAGTAGGAAAATGTTAGAGCTATTTGTTTTTCATACATTTTTGGAAGTGTTTAGCTCGATAGAGCACAAGAAACCTTTTTGGGGTAGGCTCTGACCCTCTTGATTGACAGGGTAGGGAGTCAACAAATGATCATAAGATGAGAACACAGCATTAGAAGTTTTAAAAATATTTAGAGTTTTTAAAATTCTTGGATTTTTGAAGTAATGTCAAGGACAGATGATTAAAGCTACTTTACAGTCACAGAGATGAAATGGGAATGATGCCTTCCACATAAGGACAAGAGAGGACAGACATATGCAATGATAAAAGAACAGGAACACAGAGATGGAGGGATGGAGAGTAGGCGAGGTTAGACACGGACAACAGATGCAGAAACTGCTCCCAAGAAGTGTGCTTTAGTGTCTGCGTGTCTATGTAAAGTTCCTGGGTGTAGGGGCTCTTCACATTCCATTCCTCACTGTGTTTGCGCTAGATGCTTTTATGTCAACTCGACACAGGCTGGAACCATCTGAAAAGAGGCAACTTCAGTTTAAAAAATGCCTTCATAAGATCAGGTTGTAGACAGGCTTATAAGACATTTTCTTTTTCTTTTTTCTTTTTCCAAAGATTTGTTTATTTTATGTGTATGAGTGCTCTCTCTGCAGGTACACCTGCAGGCCAGTAGAGGGCACCAGATCTCATTATAGATGGTTGTGAGCCACCATGTGGTTGCTGGGAATTGAACTCAGAACCTCTGGAAGAGCAGACAGTGCTCTTAACCACTGAGCCATCTCTCCAGGCATTTTCCTAATTGGTGATTGATGGGGGAGGGCCCAGCCAACTCTGAGTGGTGCTATCCCTCGGTTGGCGGTCCTGGGTTCTATAAGAAATCAGACTGAGCAAGCCAGGAGAGCAAGCCAATAAGCAGCACCCTCCACGGCCTCTGCATCAGCTCCTGCCTCCAGGTTCCTGCTCTGCTTGAAGAGCCCTGGGAAATCACATGGCTATAAAATCCAAGTCCAAAATTCCTACCCTATAGCAAATGGAGATCAGTGGTTAGTTTAGTTAATTGTAGTTTTTATTTTAAGTAGAATTATTTGTTTGGCATAAAGAAAGAATGACTGACTTTTGTGCTATCCTCTAGGGTTTTCCACTAGCCCAGGATTAGCTGAGGGTTCCCTGCTCTCTGGCAAACAGGAAATGTGAGTGCAGGCTGTCCTACCCTCTATCTCTTTGATGGTCCTTGTGGCTTTATGATTTATGATTATGGAATCAACTGATTTTTGTCTTCATGCATAGAATATTCAAAATGGCAATGTATTAGAAAATTAATTTCCAAAGTGTTACTGTTTATACTGTTATTAGTATGACTTGAGCTTTCAGAAAGCTGCAATTGTTTTAGCTGTGCTCATAAACAGTATGTTCTCTTTCTAAAAATAATTGTGTGTGCACGCACGTGCCTCTGTGTGTGTGTGTGTTGTCTGTGTCTGTTTATATATAAGTCATGCATGTGCAGGTACCAGAACGACTGGGAGCTGGAATTAGAGGTGGTTTTGAGCACTTGAAGTAGGTGCTGGGAACTAAATTTAGTTCTTCTGGATAAGCAGTAAATGTCTCTGAGACTGGAAGGATATGTAAGTCTCATTTTGGAGGTCTGTGGGAATGTGAGTACAGGCTAAACACTAGTGACATATTATAAGTTTGATCAAATATGAGTTAATTTCATGTGCAATCAGTTCTCTATAAGATTGCTGTGGGTTGAATTGTGTCTCTGCACTATGTGTATTGAGATCCAAACCCCAAATATCTATGAACGTGACTTTGTTTGGAAATAGGACCTTTGCATGTGCAGTCAAATGAAGATAAGGCCAGGAAGGTGAAGTGCTAGCATGGCCGGTAGTCTTATAGGAAGAGGGAAACTTGGTCACAGACACACAGGAAGCAAGCCATATGACAGCCGTGGTGCAAAGTGGAACCACACAGAGACAAACAAGGGGTAGTGGGACCCGAGACCAGCATAAAACACTGGAAAATGACAAAGAAACATGCACCATGGCCCTCAGAAAGAGCTAGGCCATGCCAGCACTGCGCTTTTTCAGGCCCCAGAACTGGAAGATCTTGGTTAGTGGCTTGAAGCCACTTGGTGTTCGACCTGCAGTAAGTCGTTAGGAGGGTCAAAGGTGATGATGTGTGGGAAATACGTTATAAGTGCCATGTGCTGTGCAGACGGCACACTGCGAGTGCCTTTCTCCACATATCCAATGGCGGAAGGTCGAATCCTGGCCATATTGCAACATCAGTATCATTCTCCATGAGGAAGCATGAAAGGGGCCTGCTTGGTTCTACTTACCTTTAGAGTAAAGGGGCGATCTTTGAAAGAATTAGAATCAAAGGCATTTTATGCAGATGAAGCCATTTCTATCCAGGGAGTGAATAGTCTACTCATTGTATTTTTGTTGTTCTGTTATGTTTTTCTATCCAATAAGTAGGGCAGCCTCAAACATTTAAGAATGTTCTGGTAAAGCCTACGTCACTGATCAGTTTTGTGACACTTGATCTTTGTCTGTTTGGTGACCGCTATAACATAGCACCTACTTTCAGCATGCAGGCCCTTCTACCCTCTAGCAGAGGAGGGCAGTGGGCCTGTTCCCCTGCCTCCGCCTCAGGCCCCTGTGTGCAGAGGACACCAAGTACTGTGATGTATTCTGGGGAGGTGTGATAGCAGTGGGGTTCCACTTAAGAGTGGCTATTTAGGGCATGGGCCATAGTGCCTCTCACTGGTCTTCACTCCCCTGCCACCATTCTGCTACCTGGCAGAGAGTGCTGACCCCAGGCATCCTTGTGCCAGACTGAATGTGACTGTGCCCTGGGGAGAGAGGATGTTCCTGTTTTTCTGAAAGACTTTGGGCATTAAGTTCCTTCACTGCTGTTAAGATCAAGACCTCTCCGTTTTAGAGGATCACACAGTCTCCATATGACTACCGACATGGAGGGTGTGCTCACAAGGATGAGTGTGAAGTAGCTCAGTGTGACCTGCGTGAGAGTCTGTCAGAAGGAAGAGCAGGGTTGCCCTGCAGGGGAGAGTGTTTCTGGCCTTTCCCCTTCACTTTACCATTCACATGGTACATTTCCCTGCAGAGCTGACTATGGGGCTATGGTAACCAGTTCCTGCTGCTGCATCTAGAGAAGAGGCGAAAGCAAGTCCCTTCCTCCAGCAGCACTGGCCATGAAACTGCTTTTTAGGATCAAGAAAAATGCAAACAAATGTTCCCTCCTGGAGTCTTACTGCCATGAGCATTGCTCTGTGTGTGGATAACATTGATCACAAGAAGAAGGAAGCCCTGGTCTGGTGAGCTTTCCCCTGATTGGCTGGACTGGAATCATGTTTTCCTCCTGATGAGTCTCACCACAGAACTCCCCAGTGCTAACCCCAGGATTCTTATGGAGGATGTTTTGCTGGTAAAGAGCTTGGAGTACTGAGTTTGATGATGCTAACTGACCCTTTCTTGGAGGCTCATGATCCATGTCAGCATTTTAAAGGTCCTGAGAAGGCCAGCAAATAGGATTTAGCTTTGCCTGAGAGTGTCAGACAGTCATCTGTTTACCAGATAGTCTTATAATGTGTTCATATTCTTGTAAGTGTTAAAACCTATATTAAAATGAGTGTCTTAGGGTTCTGTTGCTGTGAAGAGACACCATTACCACGGCAACTCTTATCAAGGAAAACATTTCACTGGGGCTGGCTTACAGGTCAGAGGTTTAGTTCATGGTGGGGAACACTGTGGCATGCAGGCCGACATGGTGCTGGAGGAGCCAGGAGTTCTACATCTTGATCCACGGGCAACAAAGGGAGACTGTGTGCCTCACTGGGCATAGCTTGAGCATAGGAGACCTCAAAGCCCACCCCACAGTGACACACTTCCTCCAACAAAGCCATACCTCCTAATAGTTCCATTCCCTATCAGCCAAACATTAAAACACATGAGTCATTGGTGGTGGTGGGGTTATACCTATTCAAACTGCTTCAATGACACAGGGAAAGTCTCTCTTGTCATGAGGTTTATCCTGTGGGGTGAGTCAGACAATGTACAGTTAATTCCTGTGTACTATGTTGGCAGATGGTGGTATGATAAAGGACGCTGCTCAGGAAGGGGTGGTTTAGGAATGCCCTGGTCCAGGGCCATTGGTGCTACCTTTTTTTGTTTATTTATTTATTTCTGGAAAAATGAACTTAATATTTAGCTGAGGATGACCTTTACTTCCTGACCCTCCTGTGTCTGCTTTGCAAAAGAAAGTGGGAGAGTGCATCTAGCAGTTACCCGAGTGAAGAACATTCCAGAAGGGTGGACTAACAAGCACAAAGATTCTGAGACACAAGGAGGTTCATCATGTTAGAGGCCAGTCTGGCTGGGCAGAGAGAAGCCAGTGGTGACAGTGAAGCTGAGGAGCTAAGGACAGGGACAGGGGAAGTAAGGCCCCTTGGGGGCTTTCAAAGGGAATGATGTCTTTTGTCATATAATGAGAATGGATGGGACAAACATAAGACCAGGAAGATGGAGGGGAGGCCCTCCGAGTGTCCAGGTGATGCATGACATTGCCCAAGGCCAGTAACCAGCATCAGAGGTGGGATACAGGTGACAGAAGAGCTGTGTCTGACCACAACTATTCCCTCTTCTTCAGGGAAAACTTCTAAATTATTTTTTGCGATGGGTTTTTGGGAGCACCATTGTATATGATCAGTTGACAGTCGTGTCTTTCTGTCGGTTGGGAATGAGATTTTCTGTGGTACCAGTTTGAAGTGAGCTTGGAGCCTCCAAAGCTAACAAAACTAGTTAGATATTTCACTTTGGGTGCATGTGGTCAACAATGAGTGGCACTTGGCTCTAGAAACAGGGTAGTTCCAGAGAGCACTAAAAGTCTGTATCTAGCATGGGCATGTGCAGAAGGCTTAGACTGTGTTTGGGTTGTGGGCCTTGTTTATTTCCAATCCACACTGAATTCTTACTGTGTTTTCATTAGGCAGTGAACACCTCTACTTGTCGACCTTGGGGTAATTAGCTTAATTTAGGCCCTATCCTATTCCATCCTATCAGCATGTAGATGTTATGATATTGTTCTCACAGGAAGTAAAATCCTGAGATGAAGAGCAGCTGCAGGCCTCTATTCTACCTCTTTGTGCTTACAGTTGGCATGTCTACACCCACTGCCCAGCATGACACTGCGCTGGGTGCAGGGAACCTTGGGATGCCTTGGGCACTAAAAATCCAAGATGAACTACATCTGAACCCACAACTGCGGGACATCTAGGTTGCTTCTGGCTATTATGAATAGAGCTGCTACGAACATGGTTGAGCAAAGGTCCTTGTTATATAGTTGAGCATATAATAAAGAAGAAATTTAATTTTTTTTTTTACATCCAAGATGAGCCAAAACATGGTCCCTTCCCTTCCAGAACTTGGAATCTATCCTTGTGGATGGATGGCTTCTGACTTTTCTTGCGACTCTTGCTTTGGGAGCAGATCAGTTCTCGTATGCTGATGTAATGTTCAGTGGCCCAGGTTGAAAGCCCTAAACTCAAAACACCTCCTGTCCTCCAAAGTCTAACTTTTGTAGCCAATCACTGAGTTTAAATATATCTTATACATTTCATTGAACTATGCAATTAAGAAAGAAATCTCTCAGAGGAAGATGAAGCATTCCATCCTTCATTTATATTGTGGGTTAATTTGTTCAGCAGGTCTTTTCTCACAAGACAGTAAAGACATTGCTGGAAAATAAAGGAGAGCTCTCTTTATAGTGGTTTCCTTAACATCTTATGTTGTTCTTCCTAGATCATGTGCATGCACACATGTGCGCACACACACACACACACACACACACACACACACACACACACAGGAAGGTGAGCCTCCAATCCCGATTCTCAGCCCACAGAGCTGCTGTGCACCAGCTGAACCCTGGCTGGAGCACAGAGCGTGGAGTATAGCAATGTTACAGTACCCTTGCTTTTCTCCATGCTCTGTGAGGAACTTGTGCATCAATACACTTCTTGGTCCCAAAGGTGCCCCCCCTTAGCACCATAGAGAACCTGTGGGGGTGTTCAAGGAGGCCCTGACACCTCCTTTCTAGACGCAAGGGAAACAATGAGTTGGGCATTCCATAGGGACGGTGCCCTGGGGATTTTTGTCTCTGAGCTCAGGTGGTGCTGAAGTAAACACAGGCAGCTGCTTTCATGGCCACCTCCAGGAACCTGGCAAAATGAAATGTTTACCAAGTTAAGCTTAGACAAAGCAGAAACAGAGAACGTGCCATTTCCAGGCAGTACTGAGGAAAAGCGCACAGGCCCATCTTGTTGACATTCCTGGGGCTTAACTGAGGTCTGGGGAAACCGCTAATTAGGGTAATACAAAGGAGGCAAATCTGATACACTGGTTATGCTTTTAAGCTGCACCAGATCTCTACAAATATGCTGCTAACATTGCCCTGGTTTCTGCAGCAGGATGGACAAACAGACATGCTTATTAGAGCTTTCCCTTGTAGGCTAAACCCTGGGGGACAGGGCAGCTGTGGACACTGGAGAGGGTGAAGCTCAGCTCTTCGGGGTGGCAGGGCACAGCCAACCTACCAGTCACCATTTTCTCCATTCTAGGAAAGAAATCGCAGCATTACTGTTCTGAGCCATGAATTCTGACTATAAGTTATATTCTTCCATTTTTAATTTTGAGTAAACTGGCATTCACTGTGCTGACACTGTTGACCAAGTGTGGCGTGCCATGTTTTATGCGTGACAAATCACTGTCCTTAGCCACTCTGAACTAGTACTAGCAGGCTGGTAAGGGCAGGGGCAGTGCTGGAGCCCGTGTGTGCAGCACCGTTGGTGTCCAAAGCTTAAATCACTTTAATTTGTCTGAGTCATCAGTTTCTCAAGGGACTCCGAGTTCTTGTAAGACTTTGTAGCAGCTGTGCACCTGTGTGCTGAGGAAATACGTGGCAGGAATGACTGCCTTTAGTTTTCCCTCTTCAGGTCAAAGTAAGTCCTCAAATGAGCATTTGGCTGGCTTTAGAGCAACCTTTAAACATACAGCGTAGAAATATCTAATCTAAAGATGGTGTTGATTTCTTTTTCTTCTACTTCCATTTATTTCACCACAAACAGAAAATAAATGACCTTGATTTTGTCACGGTACGTACGGAGCAGCTGCCAGGCACAGCTGAATTTCGCTTTGGCTTTTCATCTAACTGTCCTCCTGCCCCTAGCCTGCCTCTAAGGTTGTTAGACAGTTGTAAGTCATTGATTCATTATAATATGGTTGTAGTCGCAATAAGCATGTCTACAAATGTTAAAGGGCAGAGCTAATGGGATCAAGGGACAGAGACACCATCTCCAATGACTGGGTGAACCTAGCTCTAAAGGAAACCCTTTTTTGCATCATTGAGCTGAATTCCTCTAGATCCTGTCACTTCCTAACAAGGCTTAAATGTGGTTCATCCCCTCAGGGTTCATGGTTTAAGAGCTTGATCCCAGAGTGCTGGCTGGTCAGGAGGTGTTGGAGTGTGGAAGGAATTACATCACTATGAGACTGCCCTTAGAGAGTTAATATTGGTCTCACGGAGGGAGTTACACTCACAACAGTGGGTTACCATGAAAAGACCAAGCCTGGCTCCTCCCTGGTCTTTGGCTTACTGACTTACCATGGACTTTCTTCTCCATGCAGCCATTTTCTCTCTGCTTCTTTGCCATGTTGTGATGTGGATAAGGGCACCCTTGCCAGAGGTAGAACAAATGGAGTTGCATGATCTTGGGCTTTCAGCCTCTGAAACTCTATGCTAAACAAATTTCTGTGTGTGTGTGTGTGTGTGTGTGTGTGTGTGTGTGTGTGTGTATGTGTGTATGTGTGTATGTGTGTGTGTGTGTGTGTGTGTGTGTGTGTGTGTGTAGATGGATTATGGTATTTTGTTACAGCAATGGAGAATTAGCTGATGCATTTCTCTATTCTATGCTCATCTCAGACTGAAACACAAGCCTCCTTCTATGACCTCCAAATGCCCCTAATGAGTTGTCCCTTCTCACTTTTCTTACTTCTCTCCCCCTGACTTATTTAGCTACCCACCTTCCCTGTCTTTCTCTACCCAAGAGCCCTTGCTCTTGCATGCTGTTCTGTGTCTGAGTAACAGCATGACTTATGTCCTGGCTGT
>NW_026596463.1:2353985-2359466 GCF_907164565.1 Psammomys obesus | reverse complement strand
ATAGTGTTCCTTTTCTGTTCTTGACAACACAGCTCTAGGACATCAGTATGGAATGTTTGGGGCAGTACTGCACTGAGTCCCCACCATGCCTTGTTTTTATCTGTAGGACTCACTGCTGCGTGAAATTATGTTCCTTTGCTTCATCATGATGACTGTGGGTGGAATGCTGTGCAATCAGGGCCTTAGTGTGTCTTGTTGAGGCTCTGATTTTCAGCTCCTAAGGTAAGGCCTGGTATGTCAGAGGTTCTTAATAAGCACTGTGTGAACTCTCTTTTAATCAGTGTGGAAATAAATGGAGCCCAGCTCCATGTCTTCCAGACCAGGATTCCTGAAAGGAGTTTAGCCTCTGGCTTTGACCATTTTGGGGAACCATTTTTTTCTCACAAGGTTCTCAAGTCCCAGGGTAAGAGGCACATTCACAGATAACCCTCTTCAAATCTGGCAGTCTCTCATTGCTGGGGAACCCTCTGACAGAATGCCATTGGTCTTTAATGGAAATGACTGCCTCTCTGCTACTTAATATGAAGACTTGCATGTGTTGCTTTTTTTCTTTCTTTCAGCTGAGTGTTCTTTGTAACGCAGCTTATATGAATTCTCCTCGAGCATCTGGTCTTCCCAAAGGGTTATAGGGTGCTAGTGATGACTTGGGGACAGAATCAGACTGCTGAACTCTTTCTAGGCTCAACTGAGGGTGCCCTGGGTCTGCTTGCCCTCCTCACGCTGAGCAGTGTCTGTGAATGAACATGGTGCCAGAGAAGGGCATGGGTGTCCAGGAGCTCAGCAAAGGCTACCTGTTCTCAGGCTTCCCTTCCTCGAGTGTCCTCTAGTGAGTCTGACTCAGTCTTTGCAGCCCTGCTCCGTGATGGGTACCCCCACTGATGCTGACATTCTGCAGGAGACTGCTTCCAGACCCTCTTATGCATCTGACAGGAGCAAGAAGAGCTTGTGGCCAGAGTATATGCTATGGTCTGAGAGACCAGTAAGCAAATTACAAATCAATATAAAAATGTTTTATATGTATGTGTGCATGTATGTATGTATGTACATACCTTTAATGAACCAATTGTTCATTAAACAATTGGCAAAATAAAGAACTATATAAATATCACTGAGTAGCATTAAGGAAGGCTTACATGATATACTTATCATGTATTGAGTGAGTTGATTTGTAAATTTAGTGTAAAATTAATTGAAAATTCTTTGAAGAAATGGCTAAGCAACTCTAAAGTTGATTTGGAAGAGAAAACAGATGAAAACAATAAAAATATACTTGAAAAGGATGAGTCATGAAGGGAACATGAACTGGTATAAAATACAGCAAAGAGGCTGAAAGTCAAATGAGTAAGGCTAGCAGTAGAAGAGCATCTTTGAAGCAGAGCACAAGTCTGAAGAGACATTAACCCATGTAAGAACTTCATTCCTTGTCAGAGAGATATACTAATAACTGTTTCTGAAATAGTTGGTAGCCAGCCCTCCCTCACACAATATACAGAATAAGTTACAGAAATAAACATTAAACAGTTAAACAGAAACTAGTTCTCTTACAGATACATATTTTAGCAGCTCAACGGGGCCTTGATATATTTACTAACAAGGCAGAAAACACAAACAAAGAACCTAGTTAAGTAGATTATGAAAATAATTTCATAGTTATTCATGGCAAAACTTCATTGTAGATAAGGCCATCTGAGAAAAATATTTGTAGCACATACTGAGGTTTCTGTCCTCTTAAAATTCGATAAGCAAAAGACTGTGCTAGTGTCTTGTGTCTGCCTACCGAAGTGCTGCAAACTGAGTGCTTGGAATTTGTCCTCTCTCTGTTCTAGAGGCCAGACCCTAGCATGGTGGTGTTAGCAAAGCCACAGTCTCTCGCACAGTTTCTCCCTTCCTTGTCCGCCAGGGTCGGTAGGCCTAGGATCCCTCAGCTGCTGGCTGTTGCTGTAGTCTCTATTGCTTCCCTTTCGTGTATTTTCTGTCATCTCTCACAAGGACAGTTGTCCCTGGATCTGTGTCATAACCACATAATCCAGGGAGGTTTCATCTCAATGTTTCAGTACAATTACCTAATTTTTTTTTACAGCTGAGGTAATATTTTTTATAGTCTGGTGACTAGAACAAGGACATATCTTTTTGGAAGCAACCACTAAACTTACTGTCCACCTAAAATGAGAATGGCACAGGATGAATATTTTCATGAGAAATGTTTGATTTTGCCAGAAGTCAAATGCAAATTAAAATGATACAACATTCCTTTTATTCCTCTCAGCCACCAATTTCCGATATAGGTGAGAACACAGGGAAATAGGGCACGTTTTTTAACCTTCCTGTATGACAATACACTGATTCTAAAATTATCAAATTTGGGTTTTCCTTTTGACCTCAGGAATTCTCGGCACACATTGCTAAGATTAAAATAATAGGAAAATAAGACAGCCTAATTGTCCGATGGCAGGGGTCAGGTCAGATGAACTATAGCCCAATGTAAATTAAAGTGGTAGGATGCTATTTAAAAGCAAGAGAAAATTGCAGTATTAAAGCTAGTTATAGAAGCATCCACCCTTGGACCACGATGGTGGACTGAATGCATTTCCAGTCTCCCCAACCCTATACCCTAGTCCATGCCCTGAGTAATATTTCAAATATCAGTTAAATTATAAACAACTGATCCCTGAAAGACAGAGGAGTCCTCGGAGAATAGAAATGGAAAGGAAGACAAAGGTAGCATGGGGACTGAGCTTGTGCTGCAAGTTGACTAGTGGTGTTTCACAGACAAGCTGGGAGGAAACACACTGACCACCCCTTCCTGCTACGTTAGACAATGCCACCCAGTCAAGATGGAACCCTGGCTTTACAGCATCTGTGCACCTCTGGGAATCCAGAAGCACCAACAGCGAATGATAGGCAAACTAGTTTAGCAGTTTGCCACCTCTTTGGAGCTATAGCAGAGATAATCACAAAGCCCTGTTTAAAAAACAAAGACGAAAATCCAGAAAACCCACAGTTAGCTTCACAGTTGCAGCATCCTAACCTGAAATCAATCTGTAGGAGTAGTTCTATTTTTTTTTAAAGATCTGCTTTCACTTTTAAAACTTACTAATGATAAAGGAACTTTCATTTTGTGTTTCTATCTATTGATAAAATATTAGAAACTGAACCTGAGAATGTTTCTCTTTATCACAAAAATCTGCAAGGATATCCAGTCAGCTAACAGAGGTGTGATATCACTTCTCATCAGGCAGCTCCTGAGAAAAGCCACTACCCACTCATGAGCTTGTGAGAGTGAACTGAAACAACAGCTTTCTGTTGTTATGGAAACTCGAGCTTCCTTAAATGACCTTGGGAGTTTCCAGAGATCCTCAGGGATCTGGGGATCCTCTGGGAACTACCACTCTAAAAGGTATGCTGACAGCCGAAACTTACTAAAAAAGGGGAAGTCCTTTTATGGCTTGAGACAGCCACTGACGCAGCAAGTAGGAAGCTTCACACTGCAAGGGTTATAGATGTTAAAGTGATCTGAGCAGGGCCTCGGTACACATGTGCAGCGTGATCTGACTAGTGCCAGGCTCTTGCCCCTGTGCAGTCTAAGTGTTCAGAGTAAAATTGCTGTTGGGATGAGTCTCTCTGGGTTGTAGAAATATACCTGTCTGTCTCTCCCTCTGCCTCTCTTTGTCTCTCTCTGTCTCTGTTTCTCTCTTTGTGTGTGTGTGTGTGTGTGTGTGTGTGTGTGTATTCACAAGACAGACAGAGACTGAGAGACAGGAAGAGAAATGGAGAAACACACACAAATATTGGTTCTATATAATTTGAAATAATTTTAAATTATTTTCCCAGGATACCTGCTATGAGCTAATATCTTCTTTTTTTAAAGGACATGAAGTAGAGGGTGAATTTAGAAAGAGTCGAGGGAAAAATGTAGAGTGAGTCTGATCAAAATATATACTATAAAATTCTCAAAGATTGATAAAATATATTTACATTCCTTTCACCAATATTTTTATTGTGATAAAATAAATCAAACCTAAAAATTTCCACTTAAATATCTTTAACTGTACATTCATAATATTCTACAACCGTCACCACCATCTGTTTTTCATAACCCTTCATTTTGTAAAAATGGAAGCTCTTTATTCTTTTTGTTTGTTTTGTTTTTGTTTTTCGAGAGAATGTTTCTATGTGTAGCCTTGGTTGCCCTGGACTCTCTTTGAAGACCAGGCTGGCCTCAGACTCACAGAGATCCTCCTGCTTCTGCCTCCTGAGTGCTGGGATTACAGGTGTGCACCACCATACCTGGCCCATTCTTTATGCTTTTAATAACATCTCTCCATTTATTCATTCTCTCTGCCTCTGGGAACTAAGTTTCTTTCATAATAAGCCCCTCTGTATAATCCCTGCAAACCAGGCATTTGCAAAAAGTCTAGATGATTCCCAGGCTACTGGTGTGTGCTGTCCTTCCACAGATTCATTTACACCACAGGCTCACAGTTTTACTAAAAGGTTGTTGTTATGGTGCTTAAATAGGTGTGCTCTTGAGTGGTACTGCCTGACTTGGTTTTGTCTCCTTTGAGACAAGGGCTTGCTTTGTCACCCAGTCTGTCCTTACAGTCACTGGGTAGAAAATCGACCAGATGTTGTTATGGGTACCAGTATGCAGTGGGTGCACAGTGTTTTTAAATCTATGTAAAGCACAAATCAGAAAGATTCACTATCCCAGCATCTGAAAAACACGCACAAGTTTTAGGAAGGAAGAACATCCCAAGAACTGTTTATGGTAGTGATGGAGAGGGATAGAAGAGAGGGAAAGACTGAAGGTGGGGGCTCTGTGGAGAAATAGAACTTTGTGTGTGTGTGTGTGTGTGTGTGTGTGTGTGTGTGTGTATGTGTGTTCATGCACATGGGCCGTGTGTGGTGGGAACTTGTGTGAAGCAACTTTAAAATACTGTTTGTATATGTATGTGTACATGTTTATTCATTGTGTGTGTGGTAACTGTTAGGCCCAGCAGGAGCCTGATTGCCCGAGAGGCAACTGAGGGAAACTCTTGGAGACCTTATTGACGCAAATGCAAGAGGTTTATTCAGGCCATCGTTGCTAGGCAATGTTATCTCTCAGTTATCAGTCTGGTTACTCTTTTACTACAGGGTGGACCCATGGGTCTTGTCTCAATTTGCCCGCTTCTCCCTTGTGTCCATGTCCTTCTGCTTTCTGGAAAAGTACTGAGAGAACTTAGTTTAACATGAGGTATAAAATTCATAAAGAAACCTGTAAAGCTAACTTGTTCCTTTCAGTAACATGCATATATGCATGTATTCTTCTGTGCATGTGGGAGCCTGGGGTTAATGTTGGAGATCTTCCTTGATGAGTCTTTCATATTCTTTGAAACAGGATCTCTTAATCAACCCCCCCCCAAAAAAAAAACCACACACACATACATACATGTATACATACATATACACAATACACCTACACCACACATACACACAATA
>NW_026596463.1:2315289-2353975 GCF_907164565.1 Psammomys obesus | reverse complement strand
CACCTACACCACACATACACACAATACACACACAAACACATACACACACCAGACATGCACACATACATGCACCACAGATACATACATACAAACATACATATACCACACACACACACACACACACACACACACACACACATACACACACACACTGTGAACATACGAATGCTTAGTTTGGTGAGTACTATGCCAAGTATGTATGAAGCCTTTTATGTACAGCCCTGTGTTTTTTCGGGTTCTTTCAATCCAATAAAATAACATGAAAGTCCCCACCTTTCAGATGAGAATACTGAAGTGTAAAGGGACTAACAAGTCCAGGCCACGGGGCTTGTCAGAAAAGCTGGGGCTCACCCTCAGATGGGTCTGAGAACAGGCTTGTGCCTTAATCTCAGCCACCACACTCAGTGCTCCCACTGGGGTGTGAGTAAGTGCTCCCGCCTGTTCTATACTTTTCTTCCCAGTACTAAAAGTGTTTCACCACCTCTCCTCTAAATTACGTTGTGCACTTTGAAAGGCAAGGTGTTGGAGTTAAGGTGTTGGAGTTGTTAATGGCGTCTTTCATCAATGGTGCCTTTAAATGGATAGTAATTCCCAAGTGCAGTCTTGCTTGTTCATGCAAGTGACCAAATATGGTGGCTGTCTTTCTAAAGAAAACACGGTGTTAAATAAGGTGTGGTGACCCAGAAGGCAGGAATGTAGGCAAGGGCTCAAAACTTCCACAATCTCCAAAGGATACTTTCCATCCAACAGGACTCCTTTGCCATGAGGCAAGGGTGGTAATTGTGTGCTTTTCAGAGGATTAAATGACTTGAAGTTTACACTGTTTTTAGGACAGAATTTGACATTTATGAAATTCCCAGAACTGGCCACTGCAGCTCATTTGTGTAGCCAGCTCATTATCTAGGGATGCTCTCTCGCCCACCTTTGGAGAGAGACCAGGGTTACAGGCATGCTGCCAGCATTCACATGGGTCCCTGGGATCTGAACGCCAGTCCTTTGCTTCTGCAGAGAGAGTTTCTACTGCTGAGCCATTGATAGCCCTAGCTTATTGGTTTTTAGTGAATCAGGCGGGGCAGGGCGCCCAGCATGCACTACCTCTGTAACTCATTTACAAACAGAGCAACGCTGCCTGCAACAAATAGCCTTGCTGTTGGCCATGTCTCCTGAGTCACTCTGAGAACTACTGCTTTCAGTCCAAGTGTGATTTTTTTTGTATTAGTTAGCTTTGCATCACTATAACAAGTATCTAAGCGAATTTTAAAGGAAGGATTTCTTTTGCCTCCACACCAGAGGTTGCAATCTAGAGCCAGCTGATTCTGTTGTTTGTGAGTCAGTGATCAGGCAGATGTGTGTGGTAGAGAAGAAATACTCACCTCATGGGGGCCAGAAAGCAGATAGCAAACTAGAAGGAAAGAGAGGACCCTGGTATAAGATTGTCCCCAAGGACAAGCCCCCAGTGACCAACCTCATACAGCCAGGGCCTGCCTGTGGAAGAAACAGCACTTCCAAAGTGCAATGAGATGAAGGGTCCGTCAGTGTCTACATTCAGAGACAGCATCGATAAAGCTTGGAGGACTTTCAGGGTGGAGCTGTGAAGGCCCGTGAGTCACACTGCCTTTTTCTCCCGTCAGGCTGGAAGTGGTCTCTGAAAAGGAAGGCCTCCAAGAACAAAGCCTGTTCTACTTCTGTGACTGTCGGTTTCCTACAGATACACCTGCTGCGGAACGGGAACCACGTGTGCCCATTTGGGAGTCTTTGTTGTCTTTTGTCAACAGTGAATGTGGGGTGGGGAAAACGCAAATTGGCAAAGAAATGACAGTCTGAGAACTGAACAATGAGGGGCTGAGTGCCAGGAAAGGAGTTCAGGGGGAGTTTCTAGCTCCCTCCAGCCATGCCTTCACAGTGTATATGTGTCTCGTGAGTCAAGGTAGCCCTTACAGCGCTTTTTAAAATGTATTTTTTAATTATTGAAGAATTTCTTACAATGTATTTTGATATAACCATGTCCTTTTCTTCAACTTTTCCCAGATGCACCCTCACCTCCCTACCCATTCAACTTTGTGCCCCTCCCTCTTTTAAAAAAGAACCCATCTAGTTTAAGTCCAGTTTGTGCTGCCTGAACACTCCTGAAGTGTGGTTGACCTGCCAGGGGATCAGCCTTAAGGAAAACAGAGCCTGCTTCTCCCAGCACCTGTTAATCTTCAATAGCTCGTCAGCTGTGTCTCTGTGCTGGGATATTTTCTAGATTGAGCTTGCCCAGGCCTGGTGCATGCTGTCACAACCACTGTGATTTCATGTGTGTAGCTGGCCTGTTGTCACTGGGAAACGGTTTTCTTGCAGTCACCCACCATCTCTGGGTCTTAAATCTTTCTGCTCTCTCTCCGTTAATGATCCTTGAGTCTCAGGGGAGCCTTTTGAGACATGCCGCTTGTGGTTTAAAACCTGTAAGGTAGTTAGCTTCATTCTCAGTCAACCACCTGAGTAACATTACCCCAGCAAAGCTCTTTATCATGGAAACTACAGTAACAGCCTCAGCCTGCGACTCCAGGTGCTGAGCAGAGCTGAGCAGAGTGGTGGCAGAGAGTGCTCGCATGTGATGTGTCTTCCCGTGTGGGTGTAAGGAGAGCCTGGGAGCAGGTGGTGGAAAGCACAGGGAAGTGAATAACGAGTATCTCCCCTCCCTGTCCCTGTGCAGCTCTGTTCTGAAGCACACGTGCGCACGGGTGGCGCCGGGACGGCCGAGCTGCTGAGCACTCTGCGGACACTTCCCTGCTGTACGTACCTTGGCTATCAGCTGAGACAAAATGGAAGAGTCCTACAAGGATAGGACTTCACTGATGAAGGGTGCCAAGGACATTGCCAAAGAGGTGAAGAAGCAAACCGTGAGGAAGGTGAACCAGGCAGTGGACCGGGCCCAGGACGAGTACACGCAGCGGTCCTACAGTCGGTTCCAGGATGAAGATGATGATGACGACTACCCGGTTGGAGAAACCTACAGTGGGGAGGTCAATGACGATGAAGGCTCGAGTGAGGCCACGGAGGGTCATGATGAAGAGGATGAGATCTATGAAGGGGAGTACCAGGGCATCCCTAGCATGAGCCAAGGGAAGGACAGCACAGTGCCCATAGGGCAGCCCAAAGGAGACAAAGACCGCAGAGCACTGGAGTCGGAGAGGAGGGCTGATGAGGAAGAGCTGGCCCAGCAGTATGAGCTGATAATCCAAGAGTGTGGCCACGGTCGCTTCCAGTGGGCCCTGTTCTTCGTCCTGGGCATGGCTCTCATGGCCGACGGCGTGGAGGTGTTTGTGGTAGGCTTTGTGTTACCCAGTGCCGAGACAGACCTATGCATACCGAATTCAGGATCTGGATGGCTAGGTGAGTGCTTTATGTCAGCCAGGCAACTCGGAAGTGTTTTATTTACGAGCGCAGAACAAAGAACTTTTAGCAAGAGCATTATATTTGTCCAGCAATTTTTAATGAAAAAAAATCTTATAAATACAAAAGAATCAGAATAATTGTGGAGTGAGCACCTGTACAGAATCACTTGGGTCTGTAGCTAACTTTTCTGATAATTTCTTCATGTTTTACATATCCATTAGTACAACCTAACTGGGTGCATTTTCAAAGTTAGAAAAAAATGTATTTTAACTTACTCTGGGAAAACTCCTGTGCCATTTAATAAGAAGTGCATCACTACCTGATATACACATTTCACTTTTATAACTAGAATCTACACACAGCGATAGCTATGACATCACTACCTGATACGCACATTTCACTTTTATAACTAAAATCTACACACAGCGATAGCTATGACATCACTAGCAATACAGTTTTAGGTCACCATTACAGACACAGCCTTGATGAAGCAACACATGAGTATATGTCACATGGGAGCTTAGCACAATAGATTTGCATTGGTGATGTCGAAGGTAGAGCTGGGGGTGTAGCTCAGTGGTAGAGCACTTGGCAAGGACATGCAGGACCCTGGGTTTGATCCCAATGTCTTTTAAAGGAAACCCAGATGACACTTTTCTAAATAGAGGTAAATTTCATAAAATGGGTAAATGTTTATTTCAGATATCATGTCTAATGCTGTCACTTATTTTTAGAACACTGATATTTTTCCTCATGATCTGTGAGAATGCTTGCTTCTCTTTCCCCAATTAGATTTACACATAGAATTTTCTATAGGTGATTATAAATTCGTTTTCAGGATTTGTATCTTTCTACTTACAGCTTAGGCTGGACAAATGTCATTCTTTAGTATGATTTTAAAATCTGTTTCAAATCTTATTAATAATTCAATTGTATGTGTTGAAAAATGTCTTCTGTAAGGTGTCTAGACATCAGATTTTATTTTTATACCCAGTTCTCCATGCACCCAAAGTTCTCATGCTTATGGAGCTGTAGTTGGAGAAACACACCAACAATTTAAGGGTTTGTGTCAACTACGTGGTACATTACTAATTCAGAAGGAGCTTCAAACTCCTCTTACAGATTGTGCCATAAAGAACATGTTTGTGGAGATGAAAAATCCTTACATGCTTCAGAGTCTATAAAATAAATTAGAATACTAGTGTCCATATTTTCAGGAGGCGTCTTTAAACTAAGCTTGAGAAACAAAGAGCATATAAACTTTTGTTTTAAAATATGGTTAATTAAATAATGTCATAATCATTGATGCAAAGAAATTTGCATGATTAGATGTTGCTTCCCAACTTTCTCTCTGGTGGTACAAGAGATAATCACACAGAAAAAGGACTGATATTGTTTAATTCCTTTAAAGCTTTTTATGTTTTAAATTAGCTCCTCTGGCTGTAGGTGCATTTATCCTGCTGTGTAAGTGAAAGGACTGAGTCTACAGAAGCCACAGGGTGGGGGTTTGGGGAACAATTTGCACATTTTTTTTTCAATTTGCACATTTTTGCTGATAGATTCATGTGTGTGTTCAACCATCAGCCTGCAGACATCACCATGCTTCAGTAGAGAAAGTTTAGCTATTCATTTATTTAGCAAGCTGATTATTTCAGTAGATCTCTTATATCTGACACTTTTTTTTCTTGTTGATTTTCTTTTCCTTTGGTGGGCAAGTGTATCAATGTAAGTCTGGTTGACTAAGAACTTTCAAGACACTGCTAAAGGAATGTGTCAGTAGAATGTTTCAAGTCAGAGCCTTAGAACTGTATCCACTGCGTATTGAATCATTGCAGGCTTATGTTTGGAAGGAAACCCTTTTCAAGCTATGACACTAGTTTTTATGTTGGAGACATTACAGAAATGCCTGTTCCAGGCTTGCCTTCTTCCTTTATCTTCATGGTACTGAACCCACAGCACTGCATAGGGTCCCTTATCAGTATTTCACAGCAATCAAGGATGAGACACATGCACAGGTGGTATTGAAAAGTGTAGATAACACTGCAGGAAAAGAGAAACCTGGATTGTTTCATCTGTCTGTGAATGTTGCCTGCTTCAGTGAACTGATACTGTGTCCTCAGGAGGACCTGGTTTCACTCAAGGGTGTGAGTCCCTAACAGAAGCATTTTAGTGGTTTTATGACTGCGCCTTCCAGACTTGCATTTCAATTATTTTGCCATTGTAATTTCACTCATAATTGCACTGTAACAGTGTCTCTTTAGACAACCATTTAAATTGGTTTGCCATTTTCATTTCATCGGATAATGGCTTTGTAATATAATTACCACACTAAGTCATAGCAATGGGATCAAAATCAGAAAAGAAAGACACATGACCCATACTTGGTGGTGTTTTGTGGATATGGAATTGCAAAATAAATTTTCATTTGCTAGTAAGCATCATGTCAATTTTCTCAAGGAAAAACAGGAACAAAGTATGACTCAGTTTATGTTTTAATTGTTTGTGGGGTTGAGTCTATCTGTGTTTGCCCAAAGATTGACTTAGGGTAACTAGGGCATACTGTGTGTACATTTGCTGTGTGCACAGATAACATTGTTAATTGGGCTGGAAGAAGTAAGAGTAAATATTTAATTATCTATTGAGTTATTTCTTGGGGAAATAAATAGTGTCCTTTGAAGGCAATTAACCCCCTGTTGCTAAAGTCAATTTATTACGCATTTATAGTATGCAATGCATAGTGCCACCACCAGGAATATAGGAGACAAAGACAGACAGACAGACAGACAGAGAGCTTGCTTATCCTAAGAAATTAGAGTCTAGAAAGGAGAAAGATATGTCTGCAGATTCCCAGGACAAGAGAGCAAATGTCTGAGGCCAGAAGAAAAACAAGACAAACTCATTTAAGGAGCAGGACTCTGAGTAAAGCAGAGAAGAGGAGATGGGCACTGGCCCAGAGGTACTCAGCAAGGAGTGGCTCATTGGTTAGTTTGGAAGAGGACAAGGAATGGTCTAGTGGAAGGAAACTGGGAAGTTATCAAACTAGGAAATGCAGAATGAAGCTTTTAGCAGGAAGGGTATTCCCATTTTATACAGTCTCACTTTGGGGTCTTTGGAGAGGGTTAAAATGCCCACAGGTTATTTCTCTATTGCAAATGAAACATCAAAGAGTTAGGTGCCGTTGCATTTAAGGTGGCACTGTCAGTGGCCTTTACTGGGGTAGCAGAGGCTCTCTGAAAAGAATGCTTAGTTTATAGCAAAGACAGAACCCAGCCCTGAAGTCTGGAAACAGATTTGTTGGCAGCTGTAAATGGCTTTGTACAATCAGGAGGAACAAGGTTAAAATTCTAGGGACATGACCACAGCTCTTAGATTCTCTGCCCCTCTCAGACATCAGCCATCCTTACTTTCCACAGCTGAGGCTCAGGGCAAATGCAGCTGAAGGTGTCCTGTGGGCGATGACTGGCTTAGTTCCCGTCCTAAGGCTAATGAGCAAGCATATTGAGTTCTAAAGCACTAGTGAGCTGTGGTCATTTCAGCTGGAGCCCCTCCCCAGCTCCAGCCCTGATGCAGAACAAGCACCCTGCTGGCTGCTCTCCCTTCCCTTCTCCATCAGTGGGGCTGGCTTCTCACTCATAGGCTCACTTCTTAGACACTCCTGGTGGAGCAGAGAATGTCCTGTGATCAGCTCAACTGCTCTCTTGTTTAGAGTTCCAAAAATAAGTATTTAGGAATCAAAACATTATCATGGTCAGCAGTGATTGGTACAAAATTGTTGGAAAGCTCAAAATACACGTGATAACTAATATTGAATCATTTTGTGATTAAGCACCCTGTATGTGCTTTCTTGTCCTTTTCAAGGAAAACTGTAACTATAAAACCTAAGTCTCATGTGCAATGGTAATTTTGAGAAGACGAATTTTAAAAAGCGTAATTGGCAAAGAACCAGGCTACTGGAAAATAAAAATAAATGGTGTTAGGAAATGAAACACTCTCCTCCCAAGGATCAGTAAACAGTTTAGAAGAGGAGGAAGAAAGAACTTAAAAACTGGACTATGGGTAAGAAAGCATGGGATCCTCCCATTCAGATATGGCCATTGCAGGCATGACACACAGCAACTGCACAAGTCCCACTCAGGGTGCTAAGAGCCAAACGTGGGTTCTATGGAAGAGCAGCCAGTGCTCTCCACCACTGGGCCACCTCTCCAGCCCAGGAAAGTAATTTTTAAAATGGAAGTAGCAAGGCCATTTCACTCAAAAGGCATTAATTGAGCTCCAGCTACAACTGAGGTGCTTGGCAAGGTACCCTGGGAAGTAGTTTGAGGAGCATTTTCTGATCTTTGCCATTTGGGAGCATTTTCTGCAATGCAACTTGTAATGAGGTGAATTTTAGTATGCTGAACCCTCGGCATGACAGCCAGTGGGTGCAACACTGTCATCTCTCAGAACACAGGATCACTGAATTCACCTTTGAGAACTTATGAGAACCCATCTGAGGAAGTAACATTTAAAAGGGTCTGAAGGATGACAAAGAGCTCACTGCACAGCTAAGAAAAGAAGCACTCTGGGAAAACAATGTAGCTGTGGAAGGGCATGGACGCCATGAGGAGATAGATCACTGGGAATTTTGTTTGACTGAGAGGTAGTGGCAGTTTTGCAGCTGACTGAAGTCAAGCTGTAGGCATATTGTGACAGACTTTAATGTCAAGAAAGGGGATTGATTGTATCCTGAAGCAAACACAGCGCTATTAGATCACACTCTAACAGCAGTGTGAGAAGGGAATTCGATGAGAGACTTAAAAAGTCAGATAGACATAGAAAAACCTTCTTTACTGATGTATAATGATTTACAAGTAAGCTAAACTATTCTGTTCCTCAGTTTCTATATCTTTGTCAGGAGTAAGAATGCTAGCCCTGGCGCCAGAGAGATGGCTCAGAGGTTAAGAGCACTGGCTGTTCTTCCAGAGGTCCTGAGTTCAATTCCCAGCAGCCACATGATGGCTCACAACCATCTGTAATGAGATCTGGTGTCCTCTTCTGGTGTATATGTAATAAATAAATAAAATAAATCTTAAAAAGGGTGGGAAAAAAGCCCTACACTGGTGGAAGACATTAAAAAAAAAAGAATGCTAGCTCTGACTGGGAGTCTTAAATAAACAGTCTATGTGTAACAGTCAACAAAACATCAGATACACCACCAACGCTGGTGAGTGATGACTGTGACAGTCTCTACCGCAAGTGTGGAGATCACTTGGGCGGTTAATGCAACAACTTGTGCAAAACACATGAGAATGTGAAAAACTGAGTTCATTAATTGTATGAAAGGTGAGTTGGGATTGGAAGCGAAAGGCAAAGATTTGAAGGAGAGGAGTGATAAGTGTGGAGTGGTGGCTGGCTGGTGGAGGTGATGGAGACTGAAGACAAAGGAGGAGTATTAAAGCACCTTGGCAGGGTTGGTCTGTGAGGCAGGACAGAGGCAGAGAGGTAGAGGTGGGATTCTGAAAAGGCAGCTGAAACAGTCAGAGTGCAGGGCTAAACAGGAGGCTGCCGATGACCTGTGGTGAACGGACAGCCAGCAGCACAGGCCGCTTCCACACTTCACTGTGGTTCCCCTAAAACTACCCTCTTTTGTTCATGTCCAGTGACTGTCTCTAACATTTGAGCTGTACAATCAGCAGAACAGCTAGGTTCCATGGAGCTCTTTTTGGAGACAGGGGTCAGAGTTGGGAGGCATGAGTTGTACCTCTCCCTCTCTGGCATCCTTCTCTTTCTTTATCAGAGCAAATTCATCTTCATCTTCAACACAATTCAGCTCATATAAATAAACCACAACCAAACATCATGTAAAGTGTGTGTGTGGTGTGTGTGTGAGTGTGGCTGTGTGTGTGTGTGTGTGTGTGTGTGTGTATGTGTAAATGCAGCTGTGTGTATGTGGCTGTGAATGTGTGTATGGCTGTGTGTGTGTGTGGCTGCGTATATATGTGTGTGCACGTGTGTTATTGGAAATTGAATGAATCCAGGCCTATACACAAGGTTTGCTTGCTTGCTTGCTTGCTTGCTTGTTTCCACTAGACTGAGCCATTGTTGGTGGAACATGTAAAGCCCTGCCGTTGCTGGGTAGCCTGGCATGCACAAGCCAATAATAAAGAACAATGAGGTTGTTCTTCTTTTTTAAGTTTACTCCAAATTTTTTTATTATTGGGCACCTCGGTGTGCTCTGAACTTTAAGATTGTTGAGCTGTAGCGTTAAAGTGTTCACTGTGTTTTGGGATCAACAGCTGCTCTCTGTCACCTGGGGGATGGTCTTTTCATTGTCCATGTCTACCTCAGTGTCTGGTGGGGCTTTGATTTGTGCTGTGAATGTGCCCTCTGGCTCTATTTAGCCTCCTGGCTGTCCCTTGAGCTTAATTGAATTTTAAAATTATTAGCTCATGAAGTACAGCCTGTGCACCTATACTAGCAAAATCTTATTTGGATTCATTATTGCCAAACAAGAAAATAAGATTAAGCTATTGCTATTAAAGTCCTTGATATGTCCTCTGGTCCTTTGCATTCTCCTAAGGAGAAATGTTTCTGACACCAGAGAAGACCTAGACCAAAGCAGCCAGCAAAGCATCCAATGATGGAGTTCATTGTCACAGGACAGGAAGTAGACATCTGCTCCATGCCACATCCTGTGGTGCTGTGCAATGGATGCAAAGGTTTTCGGAAGGAACGTGCTAACAGCTGCACACTGCTTCTGATGTCCTCTCTCCCACAGTAGGTCCACTAGGGCGTCCTGCATTCCACGGCACAGCACGGGAAATGTGCTTCATCCCATGGCAGGTGTATCTTCGCGTGGACATCGTCTACTCCATTTCCTAAGCATAGTCTCAGCATTTGGAGGCAGAAACAAGAGAATCAGAGTTGAAAGGCAGCCTGGGCTAGATAGACTCTGTCTCAAAAACAAAAACCAAACCAAACAAACAAACAACAAAACATAAACAAAAGAACAGCGTAGGAATATAGCTCACGCTAGAGCCCGTGTAAGTATGCTTGAACAACCAGGTTCGTGGCCCAGCACCCTTCCATAAAAACAATTAAAGACGGAAATTTTAACACATCCCCAAAATAACACACACACACACACACACACACACACACACACACACACACACACAGTCGTACCTGTTTCCTGTGCTTAAAGACATGCTGGAATTGATGAGCAGCTCTGCACAGGTAAGGGTGGAGGGAGAGCTAGCTACTTTCTCTGCCTGTTGCCAGAAGCTTCCCAGAATTCAGGGTTCTGATGGGCTCTGCTCCTAGTCAGTGATGGCTCCTCTTGCAGAGTCCCCTAAGCAATTTCAGAATAATCCAGGACCCCAGTTTTGCCGTTCTGACCTCCCATGAGTATGCTGGGCTGGTTCATCTCCCTGGGCAGCATTTGAGTAAAAAGAAGGATTTGGATGGGATGAAGTATGCTTCTCAAAAACCAGAGGAGATCAGCACATAATATCAGACATTCTGGGGCTAACTATTAGTTTACTTGGAATCAGATAAATAATCATAACATGTCACTTAAAGATGGAAAATTTTTTGCTAAATGAGGTATTTAATTTTTTTAAATAAAGTAAGCTCACCCCTGTTAAGAGCCAAAGTTCTTTGTGCTAGAACTAAGGTTTTATATGGAAAACAACGGTAATTTATGTACTTTCTAAATGCCTTTAAAAATCAAAAATAGTAACAAATGAGCAAAACAATACTAGACTAGGCGGGGTATAGCTTAGTGGGAGAGGTCAGAATTGCCTCCCAGCAATAATTACCATGCTGAGTTTTAAGTTTTAGTTTTCAGACATGTTAACATAATACAAAACACACGCACAAGTAAGACGGCAGCCTGGTTAATGAGCACAGATGCTGTGATGCATCTGTGTCCCCTCTGTGTCCCTCTCTCTGCTGTCGCTGCTGCCATTTGAACTGTGCTTCCTTCATCCCTGGTCTCTGTGCTGTGCTGGAAGAAGCTAAATAACTAGGTCGTTGATAAAATCAAGCAGCTAGTGAGCGTGAGCTCAGCCCTCCAACCAAGCCTCACGACACACCTCTGAGATGCACGAAAATTGAGTCCAGGCATGTGGCCAAGAGCACTAAGCACATTGGCGATTCGGCTTTTTGATCCATTACTGTAAATCTTTTTCTCTGACCTCAAATGAGACTAGTGACTGTGTACCTGTTAAAAGCCTCAGGTCATCAGCAGCTTGATTTTGTTTCTCTGGTCAGAACAAATAATTTAAGAGTTCGGAATTAAGATGAGTAGATGTTAAGGCTTTAACATTTTAACTATTCATTCACCGGGACATGGTCCCTGTCTTTGCTCTTCTTTAAGGGCTCTTGTGATGGAGACTCTCGTCCTCATAGCTTGCTTGCCATTCCTGTTATGATATTCCTGGGAGGCCTAGGGAAAGGCTTCATATTTTGACACATCCTATTCATGACGAGTTAGAACACAGGCTAGTGGGAGCTCTCAGGAATAGCCTTAAACCACGCAGTACAGGGGCCTGCTATCTTCCACTCTATTTACCACTCTCTCCCCCCTCCAGATATTCCAGGAAAGTAGGTAGTTAGAGTTTAGACAAAAGATGCCCAGTTAAATTTGAAGGACAAAAATTATAGTGATTTTTTTTTCATAAGAATGTTATGTATGTATGTGATATTTGGGACATACTGATTCTGAAAAAAATATTTATCATTTATTGATCATTTGACATTAAAACTTATCTGGGTGACTCTACTACTCAGATTAGAGTTTGTTGTTAGCCTTCTGTGTGCCTGCTGTTATCACATAACTCCTAATTTCATCTCACTGTATTGGAGTCACAGCCAATGCTAGAGCTTAGGGACTGGTGCATTGGAGTTTGGTATGTGGGCCTTACCGCATCTCACTGTTGCTATTCTTATTCAAAGGTGAATTTTAAAACTCCATCACCTAGACCAGTGTTTCTAAGACAGCATAGACGAGGCCCAGGGGTTACTGTGAGCATGCAGGTTTGGGCACCGCAGACCTGGAGGCAGTCTGTGATTCTTTTTGTTTTTAACTTTTTCCTCATTCGTTGTTTACTCACTTTACATCCCAGTCAGAGCCCCCCTCCCTCCTTCCCACCAATTCCCACCCTCCTGTCCTCTTCTTCCACTCCCCTTCTCCTCAGAAAAGAGAATCCCTCCCCCGTATCTATAGGGTGTGACCCTCACTTTGAACCCAGTTAGTTCTGTCACTCTTAGGTCTCCCCACCAACATCCTCAGCAGCCTTGGTAAGGATGTGATTTTCAACAGTCACCAGGGCAGGGTCTTCGGGAAATAGCAGTGTGGGAGAACTCTGCAGTGTGGGAGAGAGGTGAAACTGAGCCCACGAGACTGGATGGTATGTTGAAGAAAGAGAAAAGAGAACACTGTGGACTGGATGGTTCTTTAGTCAAGGCTTTTCAGGAAAGAGGGAGAAAGTCTTCAGATAGGTGGGTTGATGGGGAAAAAGTCTCAGCTGCCTGGAGATAAAGAAAGGAAAGAGAAAAGGAAGAAGGAGATGGTTAAAGATGCTATGGACTTCTGGAGCAGAACTGAGAAAAAGGTCCTGGCAGTGGTGGTGAGCATACCAGTCCAGAATAGGGCTCGGGGTAGGAGAGTTTAGGGAGTTGGGGGTGGAGGGATGGAGCTCAGACATCAGTCAGTTTCCTCCTCTAGACCCCTTCCATATACCCCTCCTTGCTTTCTTTCAAATTCATGGAATCCAGCTGGATGGTGGTGGTACATGCTTTTAATCCGTGACTGGAGGCAGAGGAGAGGGGAATCTCTGAGTTCAAGTCCAGCCTGGTCTATAGAGTGAGTTCTAGGACATCCAGGGCTACATAGAAAACCAACTAAGTAACCATTCAACCAAAACAAGACTGCTCTAATTCACGGCCTCCTTTTCAGTGTGTGTGTATGTGTGTGTGTGTGTGTGTGTGTGTGTGTGTGTGTGTGTATTCCTAAATCTATTTTGTATAACTATAATGTTACTTATATGTATGTTTTCAGAGCACTAACTAATAAATTTTTATTAGTTTCTTTGGTATATATTCATTTTGGTTACCACTTTTAATAATGTAATTATACCGTGGACTGGAATAGCTAAAAAAATAAAGCAGTCATCTTCTGCGAAGGAATGTTTTCGTGTCTGTAGGTTATCTGGTACCCTCTGTTATACAGCAGAGTATAAACAGTAGGTAAAGTGGCAGAATACAAGCAGCCTAGGTCATATGCTGCTTTCTTGTTTTAGAGGTTTTGAGTCTGTTATAGATACCATGGTATTTCATAAAATCGACTTTATTAAAATGTTAACATTTATGAAATGCAGTAGCAAGTTTACAATGAGACAAGATTGCTCAGGGCATGCATGTGGAGGCAGGGGTATGACATGATCTCGTTTATAGACAATCTCAGGACTTTACCATAAACTCTTAAAGCCAACAAATGGATCTAGCAGCATCTTGATTTCGCAGGGCTGCTATTGGGAAGCCCCTCACACTGGGTGATTAAAGTGGGGTGTGCAGGAGTGTGTGTGTCTCTCTCCTAGCCTCTGCTTGCTTCCAAGGTCTGTTGGCATGTCTGAGTTTCTAGGCTTGTCCAGTCTCTGCCTCTGTCCTCATAGCACTGTCCTCACTCTGTGTCAGCGTTGTCATGACAGCAGTAATATAGGACCATACCTTAGCTCATTCCGCTCTGACGAGACCTTCCGTATGTCTTTGGAAAGATATTATCTAATCGATACAGAATCAAAATTAATTGTATGACCATTATTTTAACCACCTAAAATGAATTTAAATTAGAAAATCATTCTTATTCATAATAGCATCAAAAACAATAAAATTCTTAGGAAAAAACTGACAAAAATACGTACATTCTGGTAACTGAAAATAGTTACTGAAATTGGAGTCATAAATAAATAGAAAAATCATTCTGATCATGGACTGGATGGTAATATTGTGCAGGTGGCAGTAGTCCAAAAATTCATTTACAGATTACAAATTCAGTTTAATCATTGTGACATCTCTAGCTGGATTCCTTATAGAAATTAACACGCTAACTCTAAAAGTTTTATGGGATTTCTTTCCTATAAGTCATATGGAAATCTAAAATATTTTTAATATTAGGAATGTCTATCCTAAAAGTTATATGGAATTCTATAATACTTTGTTCTTGCTCAAGATTTCAACAAACTATTCTGGCAGGATCAGTCGATATACTGTAAGAAACCCAAGTAAAATAATTCAGTGGCATTTTAAGATTTATTTTTACTTGTGCGTCTGTGAGCCTCATGTGCACAGGTACCGGCAGAGGCCAGAAGGAGGCTGTGGCTCCCCTGGAGCTGGACTTACAAGCTGTTGTGAGCTGCCCAGGGTGAGTGCTGGGAGCTAGAGTGAGTTAGAGTGCCCCGGCACCCACGGCCCTTCACAGCTGAGCCATATCTTCTGCCCTGATCAGCAACATTTCAATGACTATATAAAATCTGTAAGAGAAACAAGAAAGTGTGGGCTCTTACCATAAGTTCTCCAACTTAAAATTCAACCTGCATCTGTTAGATGCAGCCTACATTTTATGTCTTCAGAGTAATAAATTCTCCAAGCCAATAGGTTAATAAGATTATTGTAATATCAAAGATAAAAAAAAAAAACACCTCATTGCCATGGTGATGGGAGAGGACACTGCCAGATAATGATGCTCTTGCAGTTATGCAATGCCCATGCTTTAGCCCTGGTGAAAATTTTTCTTCAGTTACTTAGTAAATGTTTCTAATGCTGTGTCTTAGGGTTTGACTGCTGTGAAGAGACACCATGGCCACCACAATTCTTATAAAGGAAAAGATTTTGCTGGGGCTGGCTCACAGTTTCAGAGGTTTAGTCCATTATCATGGTGGGAAACCTGGCAGTGTGTAGGCAGACATGGTGCTGGACTGGGTGCCACACTGGGCAGAG
Organism: Psammomys obesus; assembly: GCF_907164565.1. Lineage (NCBI taxonomy): Eukaryota > Metazoa > Chordata > Mammalia > Rodentia > Muridae > Psammomys > Psammomys obesus. Next base: position 2,338,618 of record NW_026596463.1, on the reverse strand, counting down.
ACCTCAAAGCCTACCTCCACAGTGACACACTTCCTCCAACAAGGCCACACTTCCTACTAGTATCACTCACTATGGGCCAAACATTTGAACCTGTGAGTCTATGGGGGCCACACCTATTTAAACCACCATATGCCCTGTTTTTAAATTATTATTCTAATTGCTGTGTAGTGATGTCACAAGTATTTGACGTTAGTGACTGGTAGGCATGGTCATTTAGCACCCCGACTACACTAACTAGTGTGTGGAGCACAGAACAGGCAGGCTAGGAACCAAGGCTTTCCTAAGGAGTGCAAGGCTGCTTGCTCACATCTGGGCAGATGAGGAAGCAGAGAAAAGGGATGCTAGTGTTTATCTGTTGTCTCTTTTCTGCTCTTTTATTCAACCTTGGTCATCATCCCATGGGCTATTGCTTGCTGGGTTTAGGGGGTGTGTGCCCTCTCTCCCTTCTTCTCTCCCTCCCTCCCTTCCTCCCTATGTCCCTACCTACCTACCTCAGGAAACATGAGCCCATCTGACAAGGAAGATTCACTGTCACACTGTGTATATCCTACATGTGACCTCTTCTCATCAAAGATGGGGAGAGTCTGTGCCCATTTCAGTCACCAAGTCAGAGTGAAACTGTTTTCTTCCTTAAAGCCTTTAAGTATTCAAGACACAGGAGAATGACTTTTCAAAGTGTCATGTTTCCTTCAAGTAATATTATCTAGAAGTACAAAGGTCATTTTTTGTTGTTTTTTTCAGCTTTTAGGAACTTTATTTTCCTTCCACCTTTTCCCCTTTGCTCAGGTGTCCACAGAGGAGGTCAGGACCCCTCAGTGATGGTTCTAACTCACTTGGTGGCCTGCGCTGTGGGAGCTGCTGACCAGTCCTCAGTGGCTGGCTGGGCACTCCAGTCTTCAGCAGGGAACTGCTGGATGGGCACAGAGGACACATGCACACCCTCAGACCAGTCTGCCACCTCGGGCTGAGCGGCAGTGAACTCAGGAGCTGGTGCAGCCCATTCACCCTGGAATTCCCCCTTGGTCATGGCCAAAGAGCAGCAGCAGCAGCAGCTGCTCCTCCTTCTCAATCTCCTCTGGGTCTCTGTAGAAGAGAAGATCAGGCATAACCTCCCATGGGTGCTCACGGGAGATAGTGCCACGCATGTGGAGTACTTCCCGGGCCAGCACCCACCACATCAGACCCACGGAGTGAGGTGCCTTATTGTTGCATGGGATGGCGATGTCCTCATAGCACAGAGGTGAATCTGTGTTGCACAGAGCGATCGATGGTGGGCAGGTTGACATAAGAGGCCTCCATGAGGGGCTGGTGTTCAGCCCTGGGTTCAGTCACTACTAGAAACCTCAGTTCCCTGAAGGCTTCTTGGATCTGGTTGGTGAAGGTCTCAGGTGTGAAGTGGCCAGCAGGTGGAATGGCTCCAGTGGCAGCAGCAAGCTTCAGCACAGCTGGCTGGTTAGTGTTTCTGGAGGAGCTGACGCTGACATCAGCAGGGTTCTCAACGGCAACAATAGCCGGAGCCACAAGCAACAGCTTCTCCGGGTCCTCTTCAGATAGACGTAGATAGCTAGGGCAGCAAGTAGACTTTTTTTCTGGCTTTCCAAGACTGATTTAAAGAGATGTACCACCACACCCTAAAACAGGTGGATTTTTAAAATGGGGGTTAGGGATTGACCCCAGTGCCCCAGATTGATTTGCTAACACAGCCAAGCAAATGGATATGTAGGAAGGCAGAGTGTATGTGGCACTACCAAATTCCAGTCATAGAGACAAGCTCTACTGGTGTTCTTTGGCCAAGACTGGCCTCCACCCTGAGCTCTAACAGCATGCAGTGAAGGGCCGTTTTATCCAGACACCTGATACTTTTATAAACTCATGGCGGAATTGCCTCATTCCTTTTCAAATGGTCTTAAGATCATGCTCCACCCAAGAGCAGTGCACGGTACGGCTGCTCTTCAAGTGGGGAAGAATTTACAACATGCGTAATAGAAAAAGAATGACACGTCACAGAGAAGGAGGAAAAGCCAGCCAGATGTGAGTGATGTGACATGTTGGGTGTCATCTCTGTTTTATCAGTCCATGGTTTGTGTTCTGCCAGATAGTGATACAACACAGTTTCTTTTTTCAATACCAGGTCTTTTTTTTTTTACTTTATATTAATTTCATATGATATTAAAAATGCCATGTGAAAAAAGTCATGTTAATGAGTTATCATTTTGACGCTTTGTCACTTGTTGTCCTTTATTGTGAAGTGCCAGGGAAAGGACTTAGGAACTTAGTATTGAGGACACACATGGCTTAAGACTCAAAAGTACCGATACTGTTAGCACAGAGAGTTCCTGTACGTGCCTTCCAGCCACACCCAGTGCTAACACAGCACTCCTGTAACCATGGTGCACTGTTCAAATCAGGAAATGGATATTGTTGAAATACTGTTAATTCAAACAGAGACCTAATTTAGATTTTACCAGTTTTGTCATTTCATTTTATATCTATTGTTTTCAGAGAAGCTAGCATGGTACAGTTTTCATGTATTCAGATAATCAGAGTCCAGACTGTCTTAGCAGTGCAGAGAAACTGTTGATATCCTGTGCTAGCTTTTAACTCCAGTGACTGTCGATCTGTTTTCCATTTCTGCAGCTCTTCACTCTGAGGATGATAGTAACTGTAATCTAATGATTACATGAATTTTTGATACTGAACCACAGTAGAATGCCCTAGAGACCCTAAATTATTATTATTATTATTATCATTATTATTATTATTATTATTATTATTATAAGTAATTAAGACTCACTGTGCATTAAGACTCAATGTGTATTAGTTGTTTGCTTTGGTTTATTATTGAGTTGTATGGGTAATATCCACTGAATTGGGCTTTTTTGTTGTTGTTGTTCAGATTAATTCAACAACTGAGTAGAGCATAGAAAGAAGCAGCAGGTAGGGGGGTACAGAGAAAGACTAACACAGAGGTATGGAATAAATGCCTTCTTTCCCTTCCTGTCCCTGGCTTATCCCAGCCAAGATTCCTGTCTTCCTTAAGTCTCCTACTGTTTCCGCTCTGTGATGGATTGTGTTCATGTCATGCCTAGAACTGACATGAAGGGAGGCAATTGGGGCAGGAATAAGAATTTTAGGCAGTTTTCAAAGTAAAGGAAACCCCTCTCCATTTCCCAGCACAGCGGAACACACTGCCTTTCACCTCCCACCCCAAAAGATCCCCATGTCTCTCCGATTCCAACGCCTTTAAATGGGTAGAGAGTTGAAGAAGTAACTGACCTTCTTATTCCAAATATGTAGTTAGAACCTCAGGCTCCATGTGAGCCGCTCAGCATTTTTGTCTAGCTCTTGTGTGATTATAAAGTAACAGAAGGAATGAGATTCACACAAATTACAACAAAAGCCATCTCTTGTGGAGGTTGAAGAAGTTACTGTTGTCATTACTGTGACCAGTCACCTGACAGGAAGCTGCTGGCAGAGGAAGGGTTTGTCTTGGTTCACAGTTTGAGGGTCTCACAGTTCATGATGGTGGCATGTGGTTTATGACAATGGGAGTGTATGACAGCAGCTTGCTCACATCTCAGTAGGCCAGGAAACACAGACAGGACAGGAAGTTGGGCCTCAAGTCTCCCTTCCCTACACACTCCTACTTCCTCAAGCTAGGCCCCACCTCTTAAAGGTCCTATAGCTTTCCAAAACAGAGCTGCCACCAGAAAGGAACCAAGTATTCAAGTTAATGAACCTGTGCAGAACAATAGCATTCTGTCCCCGACCTCTCTGAGTTTGCAGCCGTCTCATAATGAAAAATACATTCTATCTAATTACAAAAGTGCTTATGTCTTACAGCTTCAACATTATTTAAATTCTAAATCCAAAAGCTGCTTTAAGACAAATGGTCATTCTTAGCTGTGAATGCTTTTAAAGTCAGAAAACAGACTGTATACCTTAGATATACAGTGGTGTGGAGTAAAAATTTCTATTCCAAAAGGAAGGGACAGGAGGAAGGCATGGGGTCCCATGACACACACTGGAGGTCTCCTCTACACAGCATGTATGGGGCAGAGCTAGAGCTCTGAATAGATAGCAAACCAGACCAGTTTTCTCTGGGTGACCTTTATGATGTGGTTGTGTCCCTACTTGTATCCAAGCCTAGCGTCAAGGCAGAGTGGCCTTCTTGTGCAGCACTCAGAAGGTTTCACATTGGAGCCTGCTACCGAAAAAGAACACACTGACAATAAGCAGAAGTGATACTGGACTTGACAGAGTCCTGATTTTAGCATAAGAACTCTATCTCCAGACACTAAGAAACACACTTTAGTGAATGAAGTTGTGGGGTCTATAATATGAAACATTCTTTCTGTGGTCATAGCAAGTGTCTTAGGGTTTCTTTACTGCAATGAAACACCATGACCAAAAGAAAATTGGGAAGAAAAGGGTTAACACTTCTATATTGCAGTTCATCATCGAAGGAAGTCAGGACAGGAGCTCAAGCAGGGCAGAAACCTGGAGGCAGGAGGTCATGAAGGAGTGCTGTTTACTTGCTTGCTCAGTCTGGCTTGATCAGCCTACTTTCTATTCCTGTGATAAAACACATGACCAAAGCAACTTAGAGAAGGAAGACTTTATTTGGGCCTTTTGACTACAGAGGGTTAGAGTCTGTGATGGCAAAGCAGAGGTAGCAGACAGCAGATGACTGGAGCCTCAGCTGAGAACCCACATCTCAAACCGCAAGGAGGAAACAGCAATGGGCAGGAGGAAGGCTAGGGTGGTCCCTGGGCTGATGGTCCTGACTTCTAAAAGAAAGCAGGACCCTATGATGAGGAGGCTGTTGTAATCTTTTTTTTTAAACAATGAAAGCAGAGAAGACAGTTTTCTTTGGCTAATAAGTCCAAAGCTAGATAAAGAGCTGGACCATGTGGATGGTGGTGAAGAACCTTCAGACCCAGGAACCAATTCCACTTGTTCTGTTTCCTTGTTTTGTGGTTCTGAGGATTGAATCCAGAGCTTTGCACATGCTGCCAAGCATCCTCCAGTAAACTACACCCTAGCCTTCCTCCTGCCCATTGCTCTTAATTTCAGCTGGAGACAGACTTTTGCTAAACCACTCAGGTGTTCTCAAACTTGCTATGTAGCCCAACATAATCTTTAGCTTGTAATATCCTGCCTTGGCCTCCAGAGTAGCTGGAATTAAAAGCCTGTATCAGCTATGTTAGACTTAAGCTTCTTTACAATCCCGACACACCGGAGGAAACCTAGAAGAAAACTCTTTGGCTTTATCACCCCACTTGTTATTCTTTCACAATGACCTGAGGCCAACAGATCTTCCTTTCTTTGTCAGTTCTTACCCTCTCCTAAATTACATTCTGATGTGTATGTACTAGAAAGTTCAGAGAACAAAGGCTGTTGTTCGAGTTTCTCATATGCTATAAAACAAACTCTCTTTTCTGTAAGTGTGCAGGCCATAGTGGGGTTAGGAGTTCTAAACTAATGGTCCAGAAAGGCTCCCGTAAAGTTCTTGAACTTGATGAAAAATCCTCCTGCCCTGCCCTGCCCTGCCCTGCCCCACTCTCTAAGTCTGACTTATGAATACCATTGCTTGATTATTCTTTGATATATGGCATTGATTTTGGTGAGCTCAGTTGATGTAAATGTGAGTGTTATAAGTACCTACAAACCTCCCCCTGTTTTTCGCTCTTTACTAATGAACTTCTTATTAAGTATTGCTGACCTAACTGGGTTCCTGTTCTAGTATTTCCACTAAGAATGAAAGAAAATATAGAAAAATAAAGCATAAGTATAGTGGAAAAAAGCTCTGAATGTGTACTGGAAATGGATTCATCCAAGGGTCCATGGATGGTTAGCCGTTGGGGGGTACTGGTTAGTGAGCCATTTAGGAGCAGCCCAATTCCCAGAATCACCATGGTGATATAATGGCCGTCTTTCAACTTACTGATGTGACTAGTCTGGCTCAGATCTGTGTGACTAGTGCACTGGCTTAGCATCTGAACTTGATGTCATATTCACAAGAACCCTTCAATTGTGGGAGAGCACGGTGGTGAAAACCCAGGAATCAAGGGTGTTAGGTTTATAAAGGCACATTTTATCTTGGGCTTGTCAGTTGGGATTTTGTTCCTGAAGATGAAAGAACAGCTGGTTCAGAGAAGATAGAGTAAAATTGATGTATTCGTACCACAGGATCCCACCCACTGCGTCAAGCCATTGTCAGATTAGCAAAGGCTTGGGTGACTCCTGGGTCAGCGGAACGTAGGTGATAATAAGGTTCCTAACTGGTTCCAGGAACCAATTAAGGAAGCTACCTTTCAAGGCTTTGCTGCTTGGAAACTAATCCTAGTGACAATAGCATATAGCATTTGAAGGGTTTGAGAAAGGCAAATCAGCATAGTAGCTAGTGAGATAATGTGCCTTGATATAAAAACCATGCTGATGATCAAAATGCATTATATGAATGCATGAAATTCTCAAACAATTTTAAAAACCATTCTGGCAGAATAGTAGTGGAGAAATAGCAGGGTCAGTTAGAAGGAAACAATTTTTCAAGAGAGGGTTATTGGTATATTCTGTAGATCTGAGTGACACCTATAAGAAATTAAACTGAGCAAAAGAGTATTGGTAACAAACTAATAACAACATCAATAACATCAAACAAACCTTTGTACACAAAAATGTTGATGTCACAATTAGATATCACTTTGACCCCATTTTATGAAACCTCCTAGCCTCTGGCAGTTATGCAGGGAGAAGAGGAGTAATAATGCAAGAGCATGATCATTCCATAATATGTTTTTTTCTCCTCAAATATGATATGTGTGGCTCTGAGGGTAGCCTGAGTCCTCCTTAGCATGTCCCTAGGCACCAAGGTTGCTCCAGACCAGAGAATTAGGGAACTTTCCATGAAGAGCCAGATAGATCAATAGATAGTTAAGCTTAAAGCCATCTGTAGTTTCTGCATATATTTTTTTATTATAATCCTTTCTTAAAATGTAAAACACTCCAGGCATAATGATTAGTGATAACACACCTTTATTTCCAGAATGTGGAAGACATAAAGAGGTAGATCTCTGTGAATTTAAGGCTAATCTGCTCTACGTGGAAAGCTCTAGACTAACCAGGGATACGTAGTGAGACTCCCATCTCAAAAAGAAAACAAAACTCCCTGAAATTTGCCCTTTAATTTTGGATCTCTACCCTTATGGATTGTTATCAGACCTCCTCAAAGAAGCCCAGAAAATTAGTGTCAGTGGTGTGTTCTGGTACAAATGGGCCATCTATAACACATTCCCACAAACACTGAGGGAAAGATTGTGAAAGCCAGATGTCATGGAGGACCTGAGCAAAACTGTGTCTTCTTGACATGAGAGGACCACTGTGTTAATGAGCTTGAGGCACCTATGGCTGCCTGCATGATCAAGCCAGTCAATATTCTAGTGTGGAGTAGGAAGACTTTATGAGCTCTCACCATTAACTGAAAGACTATGGATAGTTGATGGCTTTGAGAAAGGAGAAAGTCAGTTTTGTTTAAGGATCCGGCCCCTAGAAGGCTGGCCATGCTTCAGTAGATGTCTTCAGAGCTATGAGTATTAGGGAAGAACAAACTGGAATGGATAAGTTATTATTTTAAAAAGAAGAGAGAATATGAAGATGGGGGCTAAGGAGGTGGTAGGGTGTCGATCTAGGAGAAATGAAGGGGAGGAGTTGGAATTAATATTATCAAAATGCATTGTATCATTCTCAAATAATAATAAAATATTAATGTAGTGTTATAAAATATAATAATAGTGTAAAATGTAAAACACTGGTTTTCATTCATGAGCTTTACCTATATGTAGTTTGAAGACCCCTCTTATAGACCCATTCACTCTTTACTAGCTGGACTCATTCTTCAAATTTCAACATCCTCTTCTGCGTTAATGAGCTGGAGTCCTCTTGATCATCTGATGTAACCCACAGGCTGGAGACAGACATAAGTTGCCTGCTTTGTCTTTTCTTGGTCAGCCCACAAAATGCTCATATCCTGATTACTGCTATTGCAATCTACATTAAAGACTTTTGTCTCAGTGTCAAAGGTCAAATGACTTTTGCCCAGTCCACGAAACAAGCAGGCTAACGTAACTTTCAAGAAAGTTAGCTTAGACCCATTTCCGTTCTTAGGGTAGGGAAAGACGCCTAGGAGCTGCAGTGGGAGATGGTAGGAGAAAGAGTTCCATGGAAGCTGAATGATCCAAAGGATCATTCCCCACCACGGTGACACCGGCCTCATTTTTAATTCATGTTTCTGTCCTTTCGAGGAGCCGTTGATGCCTCCTGAAAGCTAGAATTTGCCCACCACAGTAGGAAAGAACCTTAAATGTAAGCTATAAAGTTCATATTGTCAAATGGCCCAGATTAAGTCTGATTCCATCAAAAGGATGAGAGCCAGGCATGGTTGCTGACAACTCTGATCCCAGCACTGAGAGGCAGAGGCAAGGGGATGGGTAGCTGGAGTCTGGCTCGGGCTACCTATCCAGACCCTTTGCCTATGTTTGCCGTGATGGGGCGCCATCATATTCTGGCTGCAGTTTCTAGTCACTTACACACGTCTCGCACACCTGGGCTGCTCCTGCCCCACCGCATCTGCTCTGTGTCGCTTCCTTCCAGCTGTGTGTGTGTGTTTTCCCGTCTCTGAACTGCAGTCACTGTGAGCTACAGCTCTCGTTCTCCTGTCTTCCCTGCTCAACTTACCTTTCACCTTCTGTTCTCTTTGAGTGCTACTGTCATTAACAATGGTCTGAGATTCCCTTGTCAGACCTCCCCAGTGGCTTCTGGGACAAGTCTTCCTGAGTTCTCCGTCTCTGAACACTGTCTCCAGGCCTTGCCTCTCCTCCACGCTCCTCAGCCTAGGCCCTCTTCTCATTTTGGCAGTCTTTTTAAATTCTTACGTTTCCCCTTGCCCTCTAAATATTGTCATTCAGGAAAACCACTTTTTTTTTTTTTTTTTTTTTTTTTTTACAGCTTAAAAACTCTCCTTTTCTGCATGTCTCTCAAGCAAAGTTCATCCTCCCCTGGCCGGCTTTAGTATTTAGATTTCCACAGCCTCTCAGAACTGGCACTTTAGGCTCTCAGTTACCACATACTGCTAGAAGCAAGTGTTTACCAGATAGGAGTAACTACGGCCCAGAGGCCAAATTTAGCCCACTGTCTTTCTTTTTTTAATAAAGCTTTATTGGAACATAATGTCCATTTGTTTATATGTTATCTGTGGCTGGTTTCATGATGCAACATCAAAACTGAGCAGTTTCCATAGAGGCTGTGTGGTTCAAAAAGTATAAAATATTGAGCCCAACTCTTTCTAGAAAGTTTGTGATTCTCACACAAGGACTTTAATTTCACCAGTTCCCCACTCAAGAAACCACAAATGATTTTCAGTGTCTTTGTTAGTGATTAACTTTCTTGTTTGCTACTTAAAGATTTTTCTCTTAGCATATGTCCTTTAGGCTCACCCATGTTGTGGAAACATTTTTAAGTCTGAGTAATGTTCTACTGTATGTGAATTTTTCACACACACACACATACATCACAGTTTAACATTAATGGATGGACAAATTGGCTAGTGTTCATACTACTACAGCGGGCACAGGTGTGTTAGTATCATTACATGGCGGTGTTCTCATTTTCTGTAGACAAACACTCAGAAGACGGGTTTCTGGATCATGCGACAGATCTGTTTTTAGCTTCTTTAGGAATGCTGTCCCCCATAATGCCTTTATCAACATATGTGCCCATAAACTGTACAAAGGTTCCCTTCTCTCTGCATTTTGGAGTCTTGACACAGTTCTGCTTCCTTCACAAAATTTCCTGATACTCATCAGTGTTTTTGTGTATCGCCTGAGATCCTGTTCACCTACAGTACAGTACCTGCTACGGAATGAGCATCTCCCTTACTCATCTCAGACCTGCCTCTGTCAGCCCTGCCCACCTCTGTGTCCTTCCCTTTAGTAATCTGATAATGAGTTAACCAAGTCAGAATACTCAGTAGGAGCTTCAATCCTTCTTCATCTCACCTAAACTTCAAATCTAAAAGCTTTTGACTTTCCCTACTAAAGATACGTCCAACTTGTTCTGCCATCTTCAGGCCTGCCAGCATAGCTTAAACCAATCCACCTTCATTTCTTCCATGGACAACTGGACTGAGTAGTGCTTTTCCTACAAGCTGGTTTCTGTGGTCAGAGTTGGAACTAGGGAGAGGAGAGAGAATGGCTTGAAAACAAGATTGAAGGAAGCGCTTCTCGTGTATATGGAAATACACAACTGACACCTAAGAGCCAAGGTCTCACGAATGGCTCCGGTGCTGCGGCACGCTGTTGTTACCTCCCTACTTCCAGGGCCCTTTCCCTCTATCATCCCATCTTCCTTGTGCTTCATTCTTCCTGTTTTTCTCCCATGTGGTTACTGAAATGGTCTCTTAGGGTACAGAGGATGGCCAATCTGTTTTTCAGTTGCCCAGAGGAGTGACCTAAAAGTTTCTGGCAGCTTCTGTTCTCCTTTCTTGCCATGCTACCTTGTACTCCAAAGTCTATATACTGCGCACTTTGAAAACCTTGGAGTTCTTGTGTAGTGTTCTGTGCACCTTCAAGCTCTGCACAGAACAGAGAACACAAGAATTTGGAACTTTCCTGAGAGGCCTTTCAACTGAGAGACCTTTGAGTCACGACTTAAATCCCAGCACAACCACTTTATGCAGCTTTACGGAAGTTCCTAAGACTAATTAAGCTGATATTTCTTTTTTTCCCTCTTAAGCATAATATACCTACTTGAATTACAACATGTGTTTGATTTTGTAGTAATTACTTTTAGTGTGTTTTCAATCTCCCAAGAAAAGAAAGGTTCAAAGACACATCTTCACATGAGAATCACATTGGAAAGTTTTTAAAGGTATTGTTTTTTCTGGGCCTAGCGTAAGCGCAACCCCCCCCCCTGGGTGAACCCCTTTAGATGCTTCGCTTGTTTGTGAGACACACTCTTCATCTTCTGCAATCCAGGCTTTCTTTGAATTGAGGATCCTCCTGCTTCAGTTTCCAGAGTGCTGGGAGTACAAGTGTGTGTGTCACCGTGTCTGACCTCCACAAAAGATGTTGTATAGCAATTTCCTCTGGGATAGGAATATTCCATGCTATAGGGAAGCACCGTAGGTAGGAAGGTAAACAACTCAAAATAGTTACTGAAATCAACCAGATTCACTAGACTTTTGCTAGTAAAAGCTGAGATTCCCTCTAAGCTGCAAAGAAGATTCTGAGACTAGACCAGCTGCCCGGAAGAGCTGCCTGGAAGAGGTTTGGACCAGAGTGACTCAGGACACTCTCCAACCTGTTGAGCTGCCTGTAGGCTGTGCGGTGTGCTTCATGTTTCCCAGTGAGCTGTCGCCCATGCTAGTGTGGGCCTTGGTGATGCAGCTCTCTTCAAGTCATTTGTGCTCCTGTAACTAACCCCTCACCAATACTCTTGTGAGTAACTTAAATGAAACTCATTGGTTCGCCGAGTTGCCTTTGGTGGTATCTGAACTTTGGTCAGTCATGGGATCCCTACCTGGGATTAGTAGACATGTGTTCTCCCTCTGTCCAGGAAGAGTTTTGTCATGTAACAGCTGGTTCTAATGTTCATCTAGATATAAAGCTGCTTGAACTCCAGAGTGAACTGCTGAAGAGGAAAGGCCCTCTTCCCTAACAAGATGTCTAGTTTGCAGCAGGTATTCAAACAAGAGCTGTAGTAATTAATAAGCACTGGCCCTCTTTGTTGGATTGAAGACTGGGAATAGTGAATTCAGTTACCGCTTACCTTCCTCAGCTAACAGCTTGGAGTAGGGAAAGCTTGAAGTCCAGGGGTCCCATTGGGTGAGCTAAGGGGCAAATTGTTTGGCTGGAACCTCCACTTGCCCCTGCCCAATCTGGGAAAGCCCCGTCTACCCTCCCTCGCCCAACCCCACGGACCCTGGAAAGCCTCCGAACAAAGGAAAGGTGCCAAGAGCCCCATTGGCATTATTGGCTGCTGTCAAAACCCCTGATGCTCCCCACCACTCAGATTCCTACCTACATGCTCAACTCTTGACTACACAAGCCCAGCTTATGGCTGGCAGTCACCACCCTTTGCCTACAGCTTATAAAAACCCCTGCCCAGGCCCAGGCTAGACTTTCTCAGACCCATTCTTTGGAACTGATAAACCTGCCTGGGAATAGCATCTAATAAAGCTGCCTTTATCTGCTTTTAATCTGGTCTAAGTTGGCCTATATCTGCATCACCAAGAAAGAGAAAAAGTGTTACAAACGTGTCACGTCCATTATGTACCATGAACTGATGACTCACATTAATCCTTCCTAATACCTATCGTTATTATTATTATTGTTATTGCTTCAAATACATCGCAATTGCCTTCTTCGAAGGTGAGACTGAAACCTTGACTGTAAAAGCATTTTACCGCCTCCTCTCCTGTTCATCGAGCATGCTTATAATCCTAGCCATTTGACCAAAGACATTAAAGAATAGTCTAGTCTTCCATACTAGGATCCATATCTAGTCTCCCTGCTCTCTGGGTTTGGCAAAATGTCTCTGACCTTCACATGCTGTTTAGAGCCTAGGTGAACTTGGGTAAACTGGCAGTGTTGCCTGTAGAAGCGGCCAGCGCCTGGATGACACACTTAAATGTCAGACTTTCTAAATGTGAGTCAGAAGTGTGCATTGGGTGGCATCTGATATTTACAGTTCTTTCAAGCTAAGGTGAGCTGAATTTTGTTGTAAGTACTCTCCAGTGCAAATTCAAAAGGTTCCTCACTTCCTTTGTTCATATGTCTTTGGTTTATTTTCCTTGGTTTTATTTCATTTTATGAAAGTCCATAGATGTATTTGAACACATAATGGCTCCTATTGGTGGCTTCTGTAAATAATAATTGAAAACTAGAGGTGGAGGGCTATCTCAGTGGTAGGAAACTTAGTTAGCATGGGTAAGACCCTGAGTTCAATCCCCAGCACTGCAATAAGTACACAAAAATAAGTGAATAGATAATCATCATAATAATGATAATAAAGAAAAAAAGAAATAGAGAGATTGGGTTTGGTAAAGCTTTTTAATGAGGAATTCTTTAAATTTTCTGTCTGCAAAAGTAACACGTGTGTCTGTGCATGCAGGGGTATGTGAGCATGAATGTGTGTGTGTGTATTACGCATCTGTGTGTGTATAACTGAGATTTTACAGGTTGGATTATCTCTCCAGTGCTATCTGAAGTTGCTCTTTTCAGACTCTGAGCTGAGGGAGGCTAAACACCATCATTCCATGACCCGCTCCTCTTTCTGTCACCTTTAACCCCTCCCCTTCCTCCTTTTCCCCTCCAACCTCTCACCAATAGAAATAATCGAAATTGCTGCTACTGAGCAACTGTGTTTCACCCAGTTAGGAAACTGCTTCATCCCATTTAGTCACTCAGAAACCCTGTGAGATAGGAACTATTATTAGCCCCATTATACTGAGGAGAAAACTGGGGCACAAAGAAATTAAATAACTTACCTAGGACCACAGGCCCAGTCATGGGAGAGACAGATCTAGGCTATCTGTTTCAAGGCCTGAATGCTTAACTCATTGTTGCCTGCTGCAATGTTCAGAGTGGTAAATGATGGGGAGGGAGACTATCGCATTTAATTCAAAACTGTGTTTTTGTTATGCTTTCCTTCTCCCTGCTCAGCACCCATTGCCTTAATAATGGGATCATTTCTAAATATTTTTTTTTGAGGTGGGCTCTTGCTAATTAGCTAAGCTGGCTTCGAACATGTGATCCTGTTGTCTCCCCTCATGTTGAGATTATATGTATGTACCACCATGATTAGTACTTGTCAGAATTTTCAGTGAAAGAGTCTAATAGAGTAAGTGCTAAACTTGATTGACATTTCTATAACTTCTACTTCAAGCACAGAATTTAAACAGAGAAGTATTAAGAAATTGAAAGTTACAGATAAAGAGGAAACCTGTGGCCATCTAAGCATTGAGCTGGGGACTATGGCAGCTGTGGAAGAGCTACTGAGATCAGGCTTTTATGGACTATGGTTGGCCCAGGGAAGCCCATAATCATTGAGACAGCAGGACTGGAGGTCTGAGGACTCTGATCACAGGGCAGCAGATATGGAAGCTTCCATGGCAGTGGATGGGTATAGAAGAAGTAGAAGAAAGCAGGAAGAGGAGAGCTCCACCCAAGACCAAAGCAGGAGGCTGAGCCATCTTTGCAGGTCAACCACACACCCAGCCTAGTCCAAGTGTTTGGCTCAGGGAGACCCTGAGAGACTGGCCTTAGACCTTACAACTACCTATTAAAGAAAGACTCCAACTAGCTCTTTGACTTCACTGCAAGGGTTTTTCCAGTGTAGACTGAAAATCTAAAATGGAATTTTTCTTAAAGGGAGCTAGGGCTCCCTGGTTGACCTTAACTAGCTTTTATTTCATTAATTTTTTTTCTATTTTCCTTCAGTAATAAGACTAACCTATTAGTAAGTGTTTGGTGGCTGTCCCTGTGACTTGTGTAAGCCTAAGCCTGGTTTCTCTTAGCACAAAGCATTATTTCACAAACCCAGCCTTATCTAAGCAAATTATAGCTGATATTTGGCCATGGAAGAGTTGACGCAAAGCATGATGCACATGTCCTTAAATAAACTGTTGAACATTCAGAGTGCATTCATTTGAGTGTCTTGAGCACAGAACAGCCCTCCCGCTAAAGGGCTTCAGCTTGGCATTCACTATTGTTCTTCTTGCATCGTCCCGACTGTCATAGCTTTGGTTTTACAGGTTCACAATTCTTTAACATAGAGTGAGAACTTTAAGACGTATGACCCTCATCCCACACATGGATGGACTCCTGCATTAGGCCTCGGTCTCTTTTAGTTATGTGGCTCCCATTTGCTTCACAGCTCTGATTCTTTTCAGTCTTCTTTCCCAAGTCTTTATTTCCTAGCAGCAGTTTCATTTCCTTTCACCTTCATTTCACTATTTATGTGACTGAGTTGTAAAAGAATATATAATTAACAACAAACAGAACTGGAACAAACAGCTCAGGTGCATGTGCAACCAGCCTTCAGTAATCACAAAGTGCCACTAGCAGAAGAAGAAAGAAGAGTGGGTCAAATTTTCAGTGGTTGGTTTTAATGTGCTCATTGATGAGGTGAGGTGAGGCTGGTTAATTCAGTGAGCTGGATAAGTAAATCATGGCTAAGTAGTAGGATGGAAAGTGTTATTTCTTTAAGTTTATTACTGTTAAAGATGGTGTGCAGGCTCTAACAGAGACCATCACAATAGAGGCTTAAGGATTACTGCATTGGGGAAGCTGGGCTTAATACCTACTAAAAGGAAAAAAGTAAGAATTTACAGCCAAAGAGAAAGGGTCCAAGGATCCTAGGAGATGGGTGGAAAATTACTGAGAGGACACACCCTAAGGCAAGTGAGATTCTCACTTTCAGTCTGGTTGGACTTTTGCTGAAGGGGAACTAGGACACTTACACATCCGCTGAGGTATGGTAGAGGGTGAGGAATTTGGGTAGGTATCTTGGGTAGGGATGTCACGTATGGGCAGGGGGTCCTGACGTGGCATCAGGCTTGCTGAAACTGAACAGTGTGTCACGTATGGGCAGGGGGTCCTGACGTAGCAGCAGGCTTGCTGAAACTGAACAGTGCAGAGAGGAACACAGGTAGCCAAAAGTCAGGAGCAGGCTGAGATGAGAAGTGTGGAACTGGATAGGTTTAGTCAAGAAAACTGTCTCTATCAGTGAGCTTCTCCTGGAGGCACACCCTGGGTTTATGGGAGAAAACTCTACCTTTGGGGAAATAAGTGTATTTGCTGCTTATGAAAAAAGTAACATACAGAAAGGTTGAGTGCCATTGGGACAGTAATGTTATTTTCTTTCTTCTATGAATACAACAGACTACATTTTATTAACCTTTTCAAACATTCCCAGAAGTGTTATTTTTATTCAAATTGACCCATTTCACTTTGGCTTAGAAGTTGTAACATAAGTAACCTCCCCTCCTCCCCTCTCCTCCCTGAGTGCTAACAGGTAAGTAAGATCAGTATTGCCTCATGGAAATTTTTTTTCCCTGTGATTTCAGCATTTCACCATAGAAAACTTTTCATTGAAAATTAGTTTATAAATGGTGTGATGAATTCTAAAGTCACTCATTAGTCAGCAATAACCAAAATGCTTAAAACCATTTTTAAAAACCAGTTGGCAGTTACTACAGGGAGAAAAACAAAAAAAAAAACAAAAAAAAAAAAACAACAACTGAGGCCTGTTTCTTAAATTGTTCTGTTTTGTTTAAATGTGGTTTAAACTGATGTTAGGAGAAAAGATGTAACCCCCTTCAGGGACTGTCAGAGAAGGAAGGAATCAAAAGTAGCCTAGCAGAGACAAAAATGGAAATGTGGTATTTATCAGGGGAAACAGGAGTATGATTAAATCAAATTGAACCAGCCTCTGTGTTAGAAATGCCTTGGTAAGAAAGTCATACTCAAGGCCTTAGGGTTTGTCTCTGAAGACTAAGACACTGGTCTGACCAAAAATGGCTTCACTGGAACTGTGGAAAAGGTTTGTGTCTTGGGCCAGGGTCTCCTGATAGCTTCCCTGGGTTAAATTAATTCATGAAAGAACCTGCGTCACAGTTTAGAGTGTTTCCATTGCTCTTTCAGAACCGGCCTCGAGCCTCACTTGCCAGCTGCAACACTTTTTTTTATTTTTTTTAAACAGGTTTCTTTGTGCAGTTCTGGCTGTCCTAATACTTGTTCTGTAAACCAGGCTGGCCTTGAACTCAGAGAGTGCTGGCATTAAAGGCATGAGATACCATCCCCAGGGCAGAAGCCTTCTTATGGCTACTATTCCTACTTGCCCTTTTGAGGGTTCAGGCTTCTCCAGGGAGCTCTGACTGCCCTGTGTCTTCAGAGTTAAACAGCCTGTAAGCCTGTGTCTTCTCCCTCGCAAACACGTATTAGACCCTAAGGAAAAAAACCAAAATGTCTGTCTGAGTATGTTTCAGTAGGAAGCATGACAACCCAAGAGGACTTGCAGGGTAATGTGAGGTCCCTTAGGGAGCAGGCTCAAAGGAAGAGTCAACAAGTCAGCCCCAGCAAGCCCAAGTACCTGTGTACCTGTATACAAGTTCCCGGGCCCAGAGTTCATACTTTGAAGTTTGGAGAGCATAGGTCTAAAAGCTGCAGTTTCAAATTCTGCCTTCTCACAATTTCTAGTCTTCTCACTTATAAAATGAGGGACTCTGGCTGAAGGTCCTTCCTAGCCGTGACCAGCAAGGCCTCATGAAGCATAGAGAGCAGAGAAGGCGGGGGTGCATCCAGAATGCACAGCTACTCCGGGTTCTCAAGGAATCCCTGTCAACACCATGAATACAAAATATCAAGATGGACACAGGTAGTGTTACAGTCCAAGAATAGCCACACAAACCATTCAGACACCCATCTTAGTCAGATATTCATGGGTTATTGTACACACATCCCAAGACTGATCATGATCAGGAACACAGTGGACTCTAGAGCCAAACTGTGACCATGAGCCATTTTTCAGAGTGAGCTTTTAAAGGAAAAAATACACAACCAAGCAGGAAGAATCAATTCTATTCCATGCACACTGTGGCTAGGTAGCCAGACAAACTATTCAGCTGATCTTTAAGCTGATTTTCTGGGAATAGGGTGGGGGAACTTGGGGACTTTCCAGTTTTCCCTCTTGGGGATCTGTTGACTTGGTTCCCTATCATTCCCATGAGGAAGGAACATAGCAGGATATTGTGGTTTAGCTCAAGTAGAACATATATTTATCATCTCTGCCATTACTCTGTTCTAAGCAGCAAGTATTGAACTGTGAACTAAGGAAGACAAAATGGCTATTCTTATATTAGGCAGTAAGAGCTGGACATGTTTGGACATGTCTCAGTGTTGGTGGGCCTCAACGTTAGGAAGGACAGTATGTAGCTTTCCACTCTGAGTGATTAAAATGTTATTCTCACCAAGCCTTTGTAAACATTCAAATGTTTGGCTTTAACTAGATTACATGATCAACAAATGAGAATTCTAAGTTCCATATACTTCTCTCACAAAAGCTGTTTGGTAGGTATAATCCCTTCCATAATACAATGGAATAGTCTAAGTAAATACAAGCCATAAAAGATACTACTTCAGAGCTTAAGCACTTTTTATCCAGAGTGAAAGTGGAAGAAAGATACAGCTTGATGTTATATTCTTAGAATAAACCTACCAAGTGTGGAGACCTTCCTACCACCTTGAGATTTTCCCTCAAATGTCCCTTTATTTATTTATTTTTTCTTGTGTTTTACAGACAAGGTTTCTCTGTGTAGCCCTGGCTGTCCTGGAACTCACTCTGTAGATCAAATTGGCCTCGAACTTGGGGATCTGCCTGCCTCTCCCTGGGACTAAAGTCACATGCCTTAAAACCACACAGCTCTACCAACATCCTGCCCACCCCTTCCCCTCACGTTTCTTTCTTAATGGAGTCTCCCTAGAGTTTGCATGAAAATCAACAGCTTCTCCCCCATTGACTCTTCTATTAGAGGTCATCCTCCTCCATTGGCTCAGGCAAAATGACTCCTTAAACATGATCCTCAAAATATCCTGAGAGTGCATAATGAGCACATAGGGACCCAAAGCCCCCAAGATGGCTACCTGTTTCAGTATTGTTCCCATTCTGGCCATTTATTCCCCAGAGGCTAGGGAAGGTCTAGCCTGGGTGCTATCTCTGGCTTATGTTTTGATAAGCTACTCAGTCCAGATTACAAACTATGTTCTCTCACGAGCCTGAATCTCCAGTTGTCTTCATGGTAGGGAGGCGAGGAGGTAGGGTTTGGGGGAGTAGAGGAAGTGGGGAGTCCTGAGTGGTTAGAGTCTAGAGGGTGAGGGGGATAGACTAACTACACTTGCCTCTGGAGCTTAGATTCACTTTCCTTAAATGAAACAAGGTGGAGGTCAATGAGAAACGTAATAGCTAGAGAGCCTACTTTCCATCACCTGCTCGATTTGAGCACAGTATGTATTTCCAAGGTGAGCTTGGTAGAAATAATAGTGGTGATATTCAAAATGGAGAAAGGAGCATCCTGGGAATCAGAACAGTTCTTTCATAGCACTAGGCATTGTCCTATAGCACCAGGTTTTAACCCTTAAATTCCCAGACCAAGGGGAAGTCCAGAGGGTCCCAATAGAGGGTCAAGATCCACAAGGCCTGGTGTTTTTAATACACTATGAATCCTGAGAACAGTTCTAGGCTCTAGCCCAGGAAACATGAACTCACTACCTTACTGTGCCATTTTTCTATCTATTAGATCATGCTACATAATATATCTGTTCCTTCATCTATGACAAAGGTTTCATAGATGAAAATCTCACTTTTCAGGATTGTAGTAAAGTTTAAATGAACCAAAATGTGGCTTGTTCTTCCAAAACCCAAAAGATGCAGGGTCAGTGTGAGTAGCAGCAGGGGCTGTTACTCTCATTAAGAGCAAATGGAGTCTAGCTGCAGTAGAACATGTTTGCGGTCCCAGTACTTAGGAGGCTGAGGCAGGAAGATCATGAGTTCAAGACCTGCCTGGGCTGCGTCATGAGACCTTTTCAAAAGGAAGGAAGAGAAGGAGGGCAGAAGGAAAGGAACAAAAGAAAATGCGAGTAAATGGTTATGGATTGAATGCAGACAGCTCACTTCCTCCAGCAGAGTGATGGTGGGAGCACAAAGAGGTTGCATTGGCATTTCTATCATGGTGGCTTTCTCTCAGGGTGGAAAGAAAGAGTAGGACCTAAGGGGAATGAGGGGCTTTGTCTATGGACATATACCTATGAGCAAGACTTCCAAATGTGGGGATCCCAGGAGCTACAGGCCGCTCATTCATGACCAATAGACACTTTCTGATGCATAGGCATTTTAAAAGACACAGACATCACCACAAAGTAGCCTTGCCTCCATATCCTGAGAGGTGTGAGTGGCCAGCATGAGCCTCATATCCTGTTGAGGAAGGCTATGCTGAATATGCTTTTCCTTTGGGTGAGTCTGTCTGCTTTTGGAACACACTTGCTCTGTGCAGATGCATGCTTTGGATCCCATGATATGAGTAATTTCATAGAGAAGGACGAAGCATGTATCTAGCCCTTTGGTAGCTAGAAAATTATGTCAGCCATGCACAAAGGCCCCATCCACCTCTTTGCAGTATCCCAGTCTGGTTGGAAACTGGTTTTAGTGAGGAAAGAATCCAATTTTACAATTGTTCTGATACTTATCATTCACTGTGGCTGTGCTAACACACCCCAAGTCTTGATGTGATGGTCAGAAGGCCTTGCCAGTTATTTTCCTTCTGAGTCTCATATTGACTCATTAATTATGTGGTCAGTGATAATTAGGGGCATGTGAGTGTTTAAACAGGATATTTCTTAAACTAAAATCCATCAATTAATTAGCTTTTTTTCTTTTCATTCTTACTTCAATGTCAGATTATCTTGAATGTATTTTTAAAAATGGTGCTTGCTCAAGTGATTCATGCCTATAATCCTAGCACTCAGAAGGCTGAGACAAGACGGTCATGGCAAGCCTGGTTGATATAGTGAGTTCTAGGCAAGCCAGGGATGTACAGTAAGATTTTGTTGAGACAGACTGACTGACTGATTGACTGTCTAACAGACAGATGGATAATAGGTAGGTGGATAGATAGGTAGACAGACAGATGTATGGGTAGATAATAGGTAGGTAGACAGATGATAGGTAGATAGGTAGATAATAGCTAGATAGATAGATAGGCAGATAGACGATAGATGAAAAGAAATTGATGAACAATGAGGCAGCAGCCTCTTTAGTGTCACATTAAGAAACCTTCACTCGTGTCTCTTAAGCATTCAGTTTCAGAAAGGCTTCTGAACTTACATTTGCCGCATCTCACATTGGTTCATCCTCACAGAGGTTTTCACGGTGTTTGTGGGAAGTTTCATTTTCTTAGAGGAGAGTGAATCAGAAAATTCAAGTGTCCACTCACAGTGACAACAGAGGGACATCTGATTCCTGGTTTTCCATTTGATTTCCTTGGGGATCCAGGTCAACACTAACATTTGTGGACAGACACAGATGCTCTCTTCTCATTGAACTCCTGGCTCTAAGAGCCTTCTCTAGTGACAAGAGCTAGAAACCATTTCTATTTAAGCCTTGTAATAGCTAAGTCCACTTTCCTCAACTCCAGGGCCTTCGAGAGGGACTACAGAATCCTCTAAAAGGATTCAGGCTGGCCTTAACATAGGTCATCTGGTGTAAACACAGATTTTAAACAGTTGTAGGTTCACTTTGACCTGGGGGGGGGGGGGGGGGCTTGACTTGATGTCTCATCTTGTCCTTGTGACACATGGAGCTTTTAGAGCAAAAATTGAAACCTAGAATCAGACTCCGGGATTGCTCCATGAGGTGTTTTGAGGCTTTCCCACAGCCGCTCACCCACATAAGGCTGGCTTGGAATGTGACCAGCCTGCCCTCACGTGTGATGGTAAAGGAAAGGACTCTGATCAGTGCTTCTGAGGGGTCAGGGTGGTCAACTTCCAGTCTGACCTTCGGGGACTGCATCCCTAAGGATGTGCTTTTAGAGGTATTTTCCCTGTGCAAAATGCTGGAGTGTGTTTTGTGCCTCATTTGCTGTTACATGTGCTGTTTGTTCCCAACCTCTGACCTGTTCCTTTGTTTTCTGTGTGTTGCAGGCAGCATAGTGTACCTCGGGATGATGGTGGGGGCGTTCTTCTGGGGAGGACTGGCAGACAAAGTGGGAAGGAAGCAGTCTCTTCTGATTTGCATGTCTGTCAACGGATTCTTTGCCTTCCTTTCTTCATTTGTCCAAGGTTATGGCTTCTTTCTCTTCTGTCGTTTACTTTCTGGATTCGGGTAAGGTTTTCTCCTTCATATTTTAAAGTAATGTGTTTGCTCCTAATTGTGCACAATTTCACCCTATAAGATCTCAGCACCAAGAAAGAAACTTTTAACACATTTCTTCTATATCTGTGTCAGCCTTGGAAGGCAGAAGGTTGGTTCTTAAAACTGTAATTATCGACATTTAAATCTGGGAAGGTGCTGAAACACAGGGGTTGGGGGTTTGAGAATGATTTCTAGGGGAATGGTTTTGCTTAAGTTGGAATTCGTTTGCACAGCAGAACACATTCAGACACACACTTTTTTTTTTTTTGAAGATTTAAGTGGAGCTGTAGCTACTACAATGTTTCACATTATTTAGGGACTGCTCTTAAAGCCAGGTTAGGCTGTCTCAAATAACTGTATCTTCATTGGCCTAGGTCATCTACGTGTGTTTAACTAGGGGGTAAGCCTGCTTTGGAAGACATAAGTTCTGTCTGAAAGTTCCTGATTTGGGCAGCATTACATAGAGCCATGTGCAGGGGCACAGGAGAGTCAGTGATGTAACTGATTTCCTGAAAGAGACCGAAATATTTACTGCTGCTCTGGGTCTGTATGTGTGGAAAAGTCTCATGGCCTGTTTATGAGACTATGAGAAACTCTGCTTTAATAAGGAAAAATTTGTAGAATATAAAATTCCTGCCTCCCAATGGACAATTTAGAGATACCCTTTTCAAGATGTAGATAGGAACTGTAGTTCCTTTTTTCTTAATGAAATAAAAGATGGGGGCGGTTTATGAATTTGAGAGGCAACAACAGCTGTTGATCACAGCCTACACAGCAGGGCATGGTTTTATGGACCAAAGTAGGGGAACACCAGCATATCTTTCTCTTACATACATGAGTTCAGCTACAACCAATATTTTTCAGAATATAGTCAGTATGTACTGAGCAGACTCCAAGGGTACAGGAGTCTGGAGATACAAGGCAACTGCTCAACATATTAACTACCTGAGGAGGATAGCCATGGGTACCGTGAAGGACAGTAGAGCACACTATGATGACAGTGGCCTGACATAGCTCTGTAAGTCATGTGGTTCCAAGAAGTGAAATAGAGAGCTGGCAAATTCTTACTTGATCTGTGTAAGCAGAAAAGTACCATACCGAATGAACAAAACTCTCATTCAAATCATTGAAGATCATGGCTCCTCAGTCAAGTTCCAGGCTGGTGCCACTTTACAGACCCAGAATTGCTTGCGTAAGGGAGAAGCCCGGGCCCTCTGAGGAAGGATGCTACCATGTCAGTGAAGATTAATTGTGAATAGTTCTCCCAGACAGTCTTCCCCAAATGGGATGACTATGCATCAATCAATCAGTAAATAGATAGATAGATAGATAGATAGATAGATAGATAGATAGATAGATAGATAGA
>NW_026596463.1:2288797-2315279 GCF_907164565.1 Psammomys obesus | reverse complement strand
AGATAGATAGATAGATAGATAGATAGATAGATAGATAGATAGATAGACAGATAGATAAATAAATTAATTAAGATAGATATTGCTGGATTCCAGACAATATCAGAGCTTACTGGATATTGTCTGGATTCCAGTAGACCAAAGTGATAATGAAGTCTACCAGTCAGTGATATTTCAGCTCATATCTGGGATGCAGTGGTCCAGGAAGTCTCCAGCTCCATCCTGTGCTTGCTTGATTCCAAGGTCCCAGAATGCTCCATTAGAAGAGATGAACCTGGCAGTGACAGAGTCTCGTTTGGAAGGGCCCATCATGTCCATGTGTTGAAAACTTTAGCATACCCTTGAGATCCTCTTAGAGGAGCAGTCTGTTAGGCCACAGAGGAGGACTTTGCAGCCAGCCGGGAAGATACCTGATAAAACAGGGTCAAATGAAAGGGGAGGAGGTCCTCCCCTATCAGTGGACTTGGAAAGGTGCAGGGAGGAGACCAGGGAGGGAGTGTGGGGTTGGGGAGGGAATGAGGGAGTGGGATACAGCTGGGACACAGAGTTAACAAAATGTAACTAAAAAGAAAAATAAAATTAAAAAAAAAAAGAAAACTTTAGCATAGAAAGAGAAGTCCTAGGTCACCAAGCCCACACCCTGCATGTTGCAGATTTAGAGCCAGTAATGACTGTACTCAGTCCCATTAACTTGCAGCATCGAAATTAAGTCATCTGTATGTTCCAAATCCAAGGTTAGGATGTCTACCTCTTGATTTCGGTTTATGAATATAAAAGGGACCTGAGGGAGGTTTCATTTTTGGGCTGGGATCAGCCTGGGCTTGTGGTTTCACTGTCTCTAAATAGCCAAATAGATCCTGGCGTGTTCTTGTCTCCCTCAACCCCGTCAGTAGGCTCACACTATGAGTAGGCTCACACTATGAGTAGGCTCACACTACGAGGCTCAGAAGGAATGGCCTCAAGCACATGATCCTCCTGCCTAGGCACCTCAAGTGACAGCATTGTAGGTGTGTGCTACCATGCTCGCATATCTGCTTTTTTATTTTTATTTTCACCAAGCCAAGGCTTTGAGTGTATCCTCTTAGAAAATAAATATATCTGTTGAGGCTTGCTTTGAGACCAACTATATGGTCTATTTTGGAGAAGGTTCCGTGTGGTGCTGAAAAGAAGGTGTACTCTTTTGAGTTTGGGTGAAAAGATCTGTAGACATCTATTAGGTCCATTTGATTTAGGGATTCTGTGAGTGCTTTTATTTCCCTATTTGGTGTCTGTCTGGTTGATCTGTCCCTTACCTGATAAAACAGGGACAGATGAAAGGGGAGGAGGTCCTCCCCTATCAGGGGACTTGGAAAGGGGCAGGGAGGAGACCAGGGAGGGAGTGTGGGGTTGGGGAGGGAATGAGGGAGCGGGATACAGCTGGGACACGGAGTTAACAAAATGTAACTAAAAAGAAAAAAAATAAATAAAATAAAAAAAAAAAAAAAAAAAAAAAAAAAAAAAAAAAAAAAAAAAAAAAAGAAAATAAATATATCCAACTGATACAATCTTTATGATTTAAATGTTGATTCTGTACAAAGAAATATTTTTTTTTTCCTGCTGGGCATATCAGTTTTTGGGTAAGGAACAGGACCGTACTCATTGTCCATCTGTCTTTTATTTTTCTCAAATGAATCTCACACCAAGGCAACAATTGTTACGGACAATTAGAAAGCTGGGAAGTGGAGCTGGCACCATTGATTTATTTTCATTTGCCCCAGAATTAAATTATTTGTTTCCAGTCGCTGTTAATTAAGGGAATGATAATGTGTTGGATGCCATTCAAAGTCAGAACTGGGAGCTGCTCACTGAGAGCCTGGTATTGTTAGCATGGTGATCAGGAGGAAGATAGAATAGCAACAGTGACGGGACTGAAATGTCTTTGTCTTTGTGTACTGGAAGTGAGAGAAGAGTCATGTCTCCCAGTGTAAGTGGAGCTGGGCCGCACATATTTCACCGCAGTGCTCAGTAGGCAGTAACTGAGCGGGGGCAGTAGGAACAGTGTGACTGTGTGGGATTCCTTGCCCCAATGCTGATTCTTCCATGAGCTTTATTTTTCACTACTGCTTTTAAAGGAAATCAGACATTCAAAAATGTTTTCCCTTAATTAGAGAATTAAGGCACAGATGGGCTGTTATTTCCAAATGGTCCACATCCCCTGGTTTTTCTGATTTTTAGCCTGATTCAGAACTATGTAGTTTTCTGTTAAAAAATATCCTGAGAAATAATTTACATTGAGAAAGTGAATTTTTAAAAAATTTAAGACTTTTAAAGTATGTCTTAGAGTTGATGGGTTGAGCATTTTATTCAGGTTGACTCACCTAAACCTCATTGGACCCCGTGAGGGAATACTATCATTCAAGTGTAATCATTTACATATCGTAGGTGAAGAGGGCAAGGCACATAAAGGTGTGGTAACTTCCCAGGGGCACACAGTAGCTGATCTAGCCAGGCTTCAAACCTTGTCCAGCTCCAAGGCTCACTCTAGCTGAGATTCAACCGGAAATGACTCTGTGTGACACTGAATTCTAAACAGCATGGGTGCTGCTCCCAGATACTGTTTCTAAAAGAGGTATCTCTTTATGGATTTTACATACATGAGGGGTTCATGTACATCAGAAGAGGGCATCAACCTTGCTGTGACCCTAACCAAGCAAGTCAAAGACTTCTTTGAACAAAATTTCCACTCTCTGAAGGAAGAATTAAAAGAAGATATGAGAATATGGAAAGATCTCCCATATTCATGGCTTGGCAGGATTAACATAGTGAAAATGGCCATCTTGCCAAAAGCAATCTACAGATTCAATGCAATTCCAACCAAATTACCAACACAATTCTTTACAGACCTTGACAGAACAATTCTCAACTTCATATAGAATAACAAGAAATCCAGAATTGCTAAAATAATCCTCTACAATAAAAAATCTTCTGGAGGTATCTCCATCCCTGATCTCAAGCTGTACTATAGAGCAACAATACTGAAAACTGCGTGGTACTGGTATACAAACAGAATGGTGGATCAATGGACTCAGATAGAAGATCCAGAAATAAACCCACACATTATGGGCACCTGATTTTTGACAAAGAAGCCAAAACCATACAACGGAAAAAAGATAGCATCTTCAACAAATGGTGCTGATCTAACTGGATGTCTACATTCAGAAAAATGCAAATAGATCCATACTTATCACCCTACACAAAACTAAAGTCCAAGTGGATCAAAGACCTCAACATAAAACTAGACACACTAAACCGCTTAGAAGAAAAAGTGGGGAAGAGCCTTGAACTCACTGGCACAGGAGACAACTTCCTGAACAGAACACCAACAGCACAGGCTCTAAGATCAACAATCAATGAATGGGACCTCATGAAACTGAAAAGCTTCTATAAAGCAAAGGACACTGTTGTCAGAACAAAACAACGGCCTACAGATCGGGAAAGGATCTTCACCAACCCTATATCTTACAGAGGTCTAATAACCAGAATATATAAAGAACTCAAGAAGATAGACAGCAACAAATCAAGTAATCTAATTAAAAAATGGGGTACAGAGCTAAACAGAGAATTCTCAACAGAGGAATATTGAATGGCAGAGAAACACTTAAAGAAATGTTCAATGTCCTTACTCATCAGGGAAATGCAAATCAAAATGATCCTGAAATTTCACCTTGCACTCATCAGAATAACTATGTTCAAAAACAACACATGCTGGAGATGTGGAGAAAGGGGAACCCTCCTCCATTGCTGTTGGAAATGTAAACTTGTACAACCACTTTTGAAATCAATCTGGCACTCTCTCAGACAATTAGGAATAGTGCTACCTCAAGACCCAGCTATACCACTCCTAGGCATATATCCAAAAGATGCTCAAGTATACAGCAAGGACATTTGTTCAATCATGTTTGTATCAGCTTTATTTGTAATAGCCAGAAGCTGGAAACAACCCAGATGCCCCTCAGTTGAGGAATGGATACAGAAATTGTGGTACAGTTACACATTGGAATATTACTCAGCAATTAAAACAAGGAAATCATGAAATTTGCAGACAAATGGTGTGAACTGGAAAAATCATCCTGAGTGAGGTTTCCCAGAAGCAGAAAGACACACAGGATATATACTCACTCATAAGTGGATATTAGACATATAATATAGGATAAACCTACTAAAATCTGTACACCTAAAGAAGCTAAGCAAGAAAGAGGACCCTGGGTAAGATGATCAATCCTCACTCAGAAAGACAAAAGGGGTTGACAGTGGAAGAGGGAGAAAACAGGGAATAGGACAGGAGCCACCCACAGAGGGCCTCTGAAAGGCTCTACCCTGCAAGGTATCAAAGCAGATGCTGAGACTTACAGCCAAACTTTGGGCAGAGTGCAGGGAATCTTATGAAAGAAGTGGGCTCCTGGAGAGGACAGGAGCTCCACAAGGAGAGCAACAGAACCAAAAAAAAAAAAAAAAAAAAAAAAAATCTGGGCACAGGTTTCTTTTCTGAGACTGATACTCCAACCAAGGACCGTTCATGGATATAACCTAGAACCCCTGCTCAGATGTAGCCCATGGCAGCTCAGTCTCCAAGTGGGTTCCCTAGTAATGGGAACAGGGACTCTCTCTGACATGAACTGATTGGTCTGCTCTTTGATCACCTCCCCCTGAATGGGGAGCAGCCTTACCAGGACACAGAGGAAAACAATGCAGCTACTCTTGATGAGACCTGTTAGACTACAATCAGAACGAAGGGGAGGAGCACCTCCCCTATCAATGGACTGAGGGAGGAGCATGGGTGGAAAAGAGGGAGGGAGGGTGGAACTAGGAAAGGAGAAGGAAGGGAGCTACAGGTGGGATACAAAGTGAATAAATTATAATTAATAAAAATATAAAGAAAAAAAAGAAAGAAAAGAGGGGATCAGATTCCAAACATGTGGTTGTGAGCTATCATGTGGTTGCTGGGAATGAACTCAAGAGCCTCAGGAAGAGCAGCCAGAGCTCTCAACCACTGAGCCATCTCTCCAGCCAGAGCTCACAACCCCTGAGCCACCTCTCCAGCCAGAGCTCACAACCACTGAGCCATCTCTCCAGCCTGCTCCTAATTATTTTAACAAATCAATCCAGGTAGATCTCTGACCTCAGAAAATGGGAATGGGAGGACCTTTCCTGCCATGCATGTGCTTGGGATGTATTTAATTGAAAAGATAATCCCTTAGATGTGTTGCTCAAAATGGTAGGCCACAAGTAGCTATGGAATGCCTTAAACGTGATCTGCCCAGGTGCACTGTGTTTATTAGAAGTGCAAGGATGTATTCCACTAAAATATGTGCATGTGCAGTAAAAGAATGCACTATCTCATGAATGATTATACACATGAGTTAAATAATAGCTGGGTAAATGAACATCTATTAAGATTAACCTCTTTTATTTTTTCCTTGTTTTATTATCCCTTCTATAAAATAATTATCTGTGTGGCTCTACTCACTCTCTATTCCTTTTGGAAGGCACTATCTTATTGCCTTTTGCAGGCTTTTCTGATGCAAAGGTTAACCTTTTTGGCAAACCTTATCTCCCAGTCTACCCTTGGTAGAGGTCATGCTGATCCCATGGGAAAGGAATGAAGCAAAATATCTTCCACACTTAGAACATCACGTGGTCACACATTAGCCATACGCATCCTTTAGAACTCATTCTTGGAGCCCCTTAAGGGTAGAAATTTTGTCTACTGTTCTAACAACTGATGGTCTGATTGATGCAGAGCATTGAGAGGGTGAAGAGGTAGACGGAGGAATGACAGGTAGACAGGTAGAGATTTAGAGGGCGGAGGAGGAGAAGATGCTGCAGCAAGTGGCTGATTATATCTGTGTGCTTTCATAATTTCTCACAGATGGTTTTAGTCATCACCTCTATGTTTATTCATGAAGTCGTTTAGGCGTTGAGGGAATGTGCTCTTCCAACTCTCTCAAGGGTTACAAGAGCTTTTGTACACAAGACGGCATCGGACCCCTGATCTGTGGCTGTGCCATTTCTCCCCATGGCACCAGCCTGCTTCTGCAGGTGAGCATGTGTCCGCAGACTGGAGGCTCAGGGACCCAATCTGGCTGTGAATAAGTTACATTAGCCACATCGCTGTGTTTTTGTTATCTTTTGTTGGCAGTGCGCAGAATTGCCCAAATTATATGTTTACAAATCAATGTCTTTAAATGACCACGTTTCCTACAAAATGCTGTCTTTATAGTTTACATAGTAGTATTGGGAAAATAACCTTCTGCATCAAGAAATATTATTTTTATATTATAATTTTGGAGATTGGGGAGTTATAGCTCTCCACTGGCTGAGGAGGTCCTTTTCCAGGAAGTGTGGCCTCTCCTGATTATTTCTATCCTGACTTAGTGTAATAAAGATCTAAAATAAAGATCTAAGCAGCACAGCACCCTCATTTTCTGTGTCAACCTAGCTTGTTTAGAGAGTACGAGGTCTGCGCTCTATAGTGTAGCAGTAAACATGGGTGTGCCTGTATGGTGGTGGGGCCCTTTGGTAGATGTCCAAGAGCAGCATAGTTGTGTCACATGGAAGTGCAAATTAATACAGGCAGAATGAAAATCAGTGTGGAGGTTCCTTAAGAAACTCAAAGGTAAAAATAGATACTGACATCTTTTGAGCTGATGCTTTGTTTTTCTTTCCATTTCTGGATGTACTCTGGAGCGTAACCAGTTACGTCTGAACTGTTGTGTAATTTGACTGGCAGCAATGTCTTCCCCCCTTTTTGTTGATTCTAAGCCAGGATTAAAAAGTTATTTTCCTTCCACTGTTCTTTGTGTATGTCTGTAATACTTGTCTTAATAAAAGCCGCTCCTGGTAGTGTTGACACTTGCTTATCACCTGTGCAGGACATGTGACTTTACAGTGTTCCCTCAACCTCCTTCTTAATTATGATCTAGCATAATTTCCCACTTCCTAACGAAAACAGAAGGTGGAGGTAAAAGATTGTTGGAAAATTACATTGTGAAGAAGCTAGAACTAAAGTAATTCTTTGCGAGCATGTGTTTGTGTGATATATATGTGTGTAGGTGTGTGTGTGTGTGTGTGTGTGTGTGTGTGTGTACATGTGTTTGTAGGTATGCTCACCCATTGGGTGCCCATGTGTAGGCCAGAGATTGAAGTTGGGATGTCTTCCTTTATTTCTTCTCTGCCTTGTTTTTTGAGGTAGGATTTCTCACTGAAGCTGGAGCTTACAGTTTCAGCTAAACAACTGGCTAGTTCATTGCCCAGAATTTACCTGTCTGTGTCCCTCAGTGTTGGGATTATAAGTGTATGTTACCAAGCCTGGCTTATTACATGGATGCTGAGGATGTGAACTCAGGTTTTCATGAGTCCACTTTACCCACTGAACCATCACCTCAGCCCCTAGAGCACAATTATTCTTTGTCACATGTTTAATGAAGAATTAGAAGTAGAACAAAATTACTCAGTAAATCCTGCAATAATTTGAGTGAGAGTGGACCCCCAGAAGTCTCATCTATTTGACCGCTTGGTCCCCAGTTGGGGGAACTATTTTGTAAGTATTAGGAGGTGTGTCCTTGCTCAAGGTGGTGTGCCACTGGGGGCTCACTGTTATGGAGGTTTTAGTTAATTGGTTGATTGATTCTGGTACTTTGGGGCCTGATGCAAGGAAATACATCAAAAAGAAGGCAGCCTGTGGGAGAGTGAACTGCTCACTTCACAGAAGCTATGAAGGAAAAAAGAGACCTGGGAGAAGAACCTACAACCACCACTTTACTAAACCAGCATAATCCCTAACTATACTCTAAACATTTGCTTTTATACCCACAGTCAAGTGTAGTCCTTATTCCTCATTGAGGAAAGTTCTTTTTGTAACAGATGTGAAGACCATTGCAGAAAACCACAACCAATCAAAATGCAGAGTTGTGGATCCCAGGCCCAACCAATACATCTACAAAACAACTATTGCACCAAAGGCTCAGGGTGCATCAGAGAAGAAGGGGCAGAAAGACTGTAAGAGCCGGAGGAGCAGGGAGTTCTCTGTCGGACTGCCTCCTCGGAATGTCAGAAGCTACATCCTAAAGTCTCCTCAATGTGACTGCCTAAGGACAACAACTATACACAGCCCTAAGTGGAAGTGGGTCAAACAGGAGGCCTCAGCCCTACACAAAGAACAAGAGGCAACTAAGGAAAGCTGACAGTGGGCGTCTCTGCCAGTGGGGAACAAACCAGTTGGCTAGCCAACACCGAAGAGTCAGCCCTGAAAACATGCACACAAGTAACAGTATAGAGACTGAGCAGGTCATATTTAGGAACATATATATGTGTGTGTGTGTGTGTGTGTATGTATGTATGTGTAACCATATGAATATATGTGTGTAAGAACAATTAGTGAACAAAGAGGCCATGAATTTGAAAGAGGGCAAGGATGGGTTTATGAGAGGGTTTGGAGAGAGGAAAAGGAGGGGGGGCATTATGTAATTGCATTGTAATATTTAAAAACAAATATTTTTAAAAGACTGGAAGATGATGCTTCAAATCCTCCCTTCCAGAGCACATCCCCAGTGGCCATGACACCTCCAACTGGGTTTCAGCTCATCAAAGTTTTATCTGTCACCTGTCAAAATTGGGTAGACTGGGGCCAAAGCCTGGAATGCATAGGTCTTTGGAGAAAAGTCATCAAGCCACAGCAGCATACATAACTCAGTATGACCCAGTACAAGGACAAATGTACCCTCCCCACCTGGACTGGAGCATTGTGGGAGTTAGGACAGTCAAGCTGCCTTGCTTCTGGAAGGTTTGTGCAGATAACAACCCTTGAAATCTTCCATCACCTGCTATACTAACCTGATTTAACTTAACAGCTTCACATTTCCCAGAAGATGAAGAATCTTGCCTGCAAGTGTCCCGCTCATTTGTCTTAGATTACTGGGGAAAATAAGTCAGTATGTTCTATGGTAGTTACCAAATACCTGTATGCAATCACACAGATACCTGACAAGGTCTGTGTACTGGATGGAAGTGCTGACTTATTCTAGGAATGTGTTCCAATATATAACTCCTTATTTTTACAGTTTCATAAATATTGTTGTAAAAAACCTAAAGTTAATGTTACTTATTAATTATTTAAAATGTTGTGTTTTTTTAAACCCTAAAATGCCAATTATCAATATTCAAGTTCATTTGTGCAGCGTTATGTAAATAAAAATCTGGATTATGTTCTTCCTGTACAACGTGGATTTCATTCTTCTGTGCCTCCTATAACCCAGGATAATTAAGATTTGACATTTTTGGAAGCTCATAGGATAAACTTAATGTCTGTTACTGAGGAAGTGCCTTATAAGCCACTCTGCTCTGATTGCTCCAGTATGCAAACATTCCATCACAGATTAGCTTGAAAGAAGGGATTCTGAGCAGCTTTTAATAGCTATTATGATACAATGAACAGTAAGTTTTCCCTATTAACTGAATTTATGGAAGTCTCACCCATAATGTAATATAAAAGATAATTATTTAATCCTTGCTTTATGGATTTTTAAAATATAAAACTAATTGTATTTTTTATGATAAAGCTTCATTATCCTCAGCACTGTTAATACTTTGGGCTGGGTAATTCTTTCTTCCTGGGGACCTATCTTAAGCATTGAGAGATGTCTAGCATCCTCTCTGGTCTCTACATTTTTTTAATTAAATTTTTATTTTTTATATTAATTATAGTTTATTCACTTTGTATCTCAGCTGTAGACCTCTCCCTCATTGCCTCCTAATCCCACCCTCCCTCCCTCATATCCTCCCATGCCCCTCTCCAAGTCCACTGGTAGGGGAGGTCCTCTTCCCCTTCCATCTGACCCTAGCTTA
Source organism: Psammomys obesus (assembly GCF_907164565.1). NCBI lineage: Eukaryota > Metazoa > Chordata > Mammalia > Rodentia > Muridae > Psammomys > Psammomys obesus. The sequence continues at coordinate 2,305,400 of NW_026596463.1, read as the reverse complement.
TAAGGTCTCATCAGGACTAGCTGCATAGTCCTCCTCTGTGGCCTGGCAAGGCTGCTACCCCCTGGGCGGGGGGGTGGGGGGTGGGGGTTGGTCAAAGAGCCCGCCACTGAGTTCATGTCAAAGACAGTCCCTGTTCCCCTTACTAGGACACCCACTTGGAGACTGAGCTGCCATGGGCTACATCTGAGCAGGGGTTTTAGGTTATAACCATGAATGGTCCTTGACTGGAGTATCAGTCTCAGAAAAGAACCCTGTGCCCAGATATTTTGCTTCTGTTGCTTTGCTTGTGGAGCTCCTGTCCTCTCCAGGTCTTCCTAACTCCCCCTTCTTTCATACTATTTCCTGAATTCTGCCCAAAGTTTGGTAATAAGTCTCAGCATCTGCTTTGATACCCTGCAGAGTAGAGTCGTTCAGAGGTCCTCTGTGGGTGGCTCCTGTCCTATTCCCTGTTTTCTCCCTTTTCCACTGTCAACCCCTTTTGTCTTTCTGAGTGAGGATTGATCATCTTACCCAGGGTCCTCTTTCTTGCTTAGCTTCTTTAGGTGTACAGATTTTAGTAGGTTTATCCTATATTATATGTCTAATATCCACTTATGAGTGAGTATATATCTTGTGTGTCTTTCCGCTTCTGGGATACCTCACTCAGGATGATTTTTCCAGTTCACACCATTTGTCTGCAAATTTCATGATTTCCTTGTTTTAATTGCTGAGTAATATTCCATTGTGTAAATGTACCACAATTTCTGTATCCATTCCTCAACTGAGGGGCATCTGGGTTGTTTCCAGCTTCTGGCTATTACAAATAAAGCTGATACAAACATGGTTGAACAAATGTCCTTATTGTATACTTGAGCATCTTTTGGATATATGCCTAGGAGTGGTATAGCTGGGTCTTGAGGTAGCACTATTCCTAATTGTCTGAGAGAGTGCCAGATTGATTTCAAAAGTGGTTGTACAAGTTTACATTTCCAACAGCAATGGAGGAGGGTTCCCTTTTCTCCACAACCTCTCCAGCATGTGTTGTTTTTGATCATAGTTATTCTGATGAGTGCAAGGTGAAATTTCAGGATCATTTTGATTTGCATTTCCCTGATGAGTAAGGACATTGAACATTTCTTTAAGTGTTTCTCTGCCATTCAATATTCCTCTGTTGAGAATTCTCTGTTTAGCTCTGTACCCCATGTTTTAATTGGGTTACTTGATTTGTTGCTGTTTAACTTCTTGAGTTCTTCATATATTCTGTTTATTAGACCTCTGTAAGATATAGGGTTGGTGAAGATCCTTTCCCGATCTGTAGGCAGTTGTTTTGTTCTGACAACAGTGTCCTTTGCTTTATAGAAGCTTTTCAGTTTCATGGGGTCCCATTCATTGATTGTTGATCTTAGAGCCTGTGCTGTTGGTGTTCTGTTGAGGAAGTTGTCTCCTGTGCCAATGAGTTCAAGGCTCTTCCCCACTTTTTCTTCTAACAGGTTTAGTGTGTCTGGTTTTATGTTCGAGATCTTTGATCCACTTGGACTTTAGTTTTGTGTAGGGTGATAAGTATGGATCTATTTGCATTTTTCTGAATGTAGACATCAAGTTAGACCAGCACCATTTGTTGAAGATGCTATCTTTTTTCCGTTGTATGGTTTTGGCTTCTTTGTCAAAAATCAAGTATCCATAGGTGTGTGGGTTTATTTCTGGGTCTCTATGCGGTTCCATGGATCCACCGTTCTGTTTGTATGCCAGGGCCATGCAGTTGTTATTACTACTGCTCTGTAGTACAGCTTGAGATCAGGGATGGAGATACCTCCAGACGATATATTGTTGTACAGCATTGTTTTGGAGATTCTGGATTTTTTGTTTTTCCATATTTTTTCTCTTAAGGTCTGTAAAGAATTGTGTTGGTATTTTGATGGGAATTGCATTGAATCTGTAGATTCCTTTTGGCAAGATGGCCATTTTCACAATGTTAATCCTACCAATCCATGAGCACCGGAGATCTTTCCATCTTCTGAGATCTTCTTCAATTTCTTTCTTCAGACACTTGAAGTTTTTTTTCAAACATATCTTTCACATGCTTGGTTATGTCACACCAACGTGCTTTATGTCCTTTGTGGCTATTTTGAAGAGTGTTGTTTCCCTAATTTCTTTCTCAGCCCTTTTGTCTTTGGTATACAAGGAGGGCTTCTGATTTTTTTGACTTAATTTTCTATCCAGCCACTTTGCTAAAGGTGTTTATCAGCTAAAGGAGTTCTCTGGTTGAATTTTTGGAGTCACTCATGTATGCTACCATATCATTTGTAAATAGTGATACTCTACTTCTTCCTTTCCAATTTGTATCCCCTTGATCTCCTTTAGTTGTCTTATTGCTCTAGCTAGGACTTCAAGTATTATGTTGAAGAGATATGGAGAGATTGGCCATCCTTGCCTTGTCCCTGATTTCAGTGGGATTGATTTAAGTTTCTCTCTAGTCTGATGTTGGCTATAGGCTTGCTGTATATTCTCTTAACTATATTTAGGTATTTGCCTTGTATCCCTGATCTCTCCAAGACTTTAAATATTAATGTGTGTTGGATTTTGTCAAATGCTTTTTCAGCATCTAAGAGAGGATCATGTGGTTTTTCTCCTTCAGTTTATTTATATGGTGTATTATATTGATGGGTTTCCGTATATTGAACCACCCCTGCATGCCTGGGATGAAGCCTACTTGGTCATGGTAGATGATATCTTTTATGTGTTCTTGGATTCAGTTTGCAAGTATTTTATTATTTTTGCATCAATGTTCATAAGAGAGATAGGTCTGAAGTTCTCTTTTTTTTTGTTGAGTCTTTGTGTGGTTTAGGTATCAGGGTGACTGTGGCTTCATAGAATGAGTTTGGTAGTGATCCTTCTGTTTCTATTTTGTGGAATAGTTTAAAGAGAATTGAAGTTAACTCTTCTTTAAAGGCCTGGTAGAATTGTGCACTGAAACCATCTAGCCCTGGGCTTATTTTAGAAGGGAGACTTTTGATGACTGTTTCTATTTCCTTGAGGGATATAGGAATATTCAGTCTATTTGCCTGATCTAGATTTAATTTTGGTAAATGGAATCTGTCAAGAAAATTGTCCATTTCATTTAGATTTTCAAGTTTTGTGTCAAAAAGGCTTTTGTAGTAAGACCTACTGGTTGTTTGGATTTCCTCAGTGTCTAGTGTTATGTCCCCCATTTTGTTCTGATATTGCTGATTTGGATAGTTTCACTCTGCCTTTTAGTTAGTTTGGCTAAGGGTTTGTCTATTTTGTTAATTTTCTCAAAGAACCTGCTCTTGGTTTCATTGATTCTTTGAATTGTTTTATTTGTTTCTAATTTATTGATTTCAGCACGAGCTTGAATATTTCTAGCCGTCTACTCCTCTTGGGTGTGTCTGCTTCCCCCCGCCCCCAGGGCTTTCAGGTGAGCCATTACGTTGCTTGTATGAATTTTCCTCTTAGCACTGCTTTCATTATATACTATAAGTCTGGGTATGTTGTGCCTTCATTTTCATTGAATTCTAGGAAGTATTTAATTTCTTTCTTTATTTCTTCCCTAACCCTGCTGTCATTGAGTTGTTCAGTTTTCATATGTGTGTAGGCTGTTTGCTATTTCTGATGTTGCTGAGATCCAGCTTTAGTCCATGGTGGTCAGATAGGATGTAAGGGATTATTTCAATCTTCTTGTATCTGCTGAGGCTTGTTTTGTGACCAACTATATGGTATATTTTGGAGAAGGTTACATGATGTGCTGAAAAGAAGGTGTACTCTTTTGAATTTGGGTGAAAAGATCTGTAGACATCTATTAGGCCCATTTGATTTAGAACCTTTGTAAGTGCAATTTTTTTCATATTTAGCTTCTGCCTAGATAATCTGTACCTTGGTGAGAGTGGAGTGTTGAAGTCTCCCACTATTAAGGTGTTGAGATAGATGTGTGATTTCAGTTTTAAATAATGTTTCAATTACATATGCAGGTGCTCTTTTATTTGGGGCATAAATGTTCAGAATTGTGGTATCCTCCCGGTGGATTTTTCCTTTGATGAGAATGAAGTACCCCTTCTCATCTTTTTTGATTAATTTTGGTTGAAAGTCTGTTTTATTAGATATTAGGATAGCTGCACCAGTTTCTTTTCTGGGTCCATTTGCTTGCAAAACATTTTTTGAGCCCTTTACTCTGAGGTAGTGTTTATTTTTGTTGTATAGGTATATTTCTTGGATGCAGCAGAATGTTGGATCCTGTTTCTGCAACCATTCTGTTAGTCTGTCTTTTTATTGGAGAATTGAGTCCATTGATGTTGATAGATAATAGTGACCAATGAATGTCAGTTGCTTTTATTGTGGAATTAGTGGTGTTACTGTGATTCGTTACTTGTTTTCTTTTAATTTATGTTGTGAAAGTTATCTGTATCCTATGTTTTTTTGGGTGTAGTTGTTTTTGTTGGATTGGAGTTTTCCTTCTATTATCTTCTGTAGGGCTAGGTTGCTGTGTGGATATTGTTTAAATTTAGTTTTCTTGTGAAATATTTTGTTTTCTTCATCTATGTTGTTTGAAAGCTTTGCTGGGTATAGTAGTCTGGGGTGGCATCTGTGGTTCCTTAGAGTCTGCATAACATCTGCCTAGGCCCGTCTGCCTTTCGTAGTTTCTGTTGAGAAGTCTGATGTGATTCGTATAGGTCTACCTTTATATGTCACTTGGCCTTTTTCCCTTGCTGCTTTTAATATATTTTCTTTGTTCTGCAGATTTAAGTGTTTTGACTATGATGTGACATGAGGAATTTCTTTTCTGGTCTAGTCTATTTGGTGTTCTGTAGGTCTCTTGTATGTTTATGGACATCTCTTTATTTAAGTTGGGAAATTTTTCTTCTATGATTTTCTTGAAAATATTTTCTGGGCCTTGGAACCTGGGATCTTCTTTTTATCAATTCCTATCATTCTTAGATTTTGCCTTTTCATGGTGTCCTTGATTTCTTGGATGTTTTGTGTTTGCGACTTTTCTGATTTTACTTTTTCTTTGAGAAAAGTATCAATTTCTGCAAGTGTATCTTCAGCACCTGAGATTCTCTCTTCCATCTCCTGTATTTTATTGGTAATGCTTACCTTTGTGGTTCCTGATCTTTTCTCTAAGTTCTCTAGCTTCCAGATTTTCTCTGTTTGTGTTTTTTTTTTTTTGTTTTTTTTATTGATTCCAATTCTGTTTTCATGCCTTGCACTATTTCCTTCATCTGGTTGAATGTGGATTCCTGTCTTTCTATGATGTTCTCTATTTTTTATTCATTTCCTCTCTCTATGCCACTAATTGTGTCTCTATTTGTTTGGCTATATTTGCCTGTATTTCTTTGATAGCTTTGTTCATTTCCTCTATATTAGCCTCCATTTGTGTGGCTATTTCTTTGCGAGATTTGTTCGTTTCCTCTTTATGTGCTTCTATAACTGGATAAGCATAGCTTTAAAAATTATTTTCCTGTGTTTTCAATGAATTGGAGTATCCATTGATTTGGCGGGTTGCTGATGAAGCCATAATGTCTTGGTTTTCGCTGGACAGCCGACCTCTGGCTGTCTACTTATCTGTAACCTTAACCTTCACTGTTTGTTCCTAGAATCTGTAGTTCAGACTGGGTCCGTCTTTCTCTGGTGTCTGGAGTATTCTTCAGAAAGATGAGAGAGGTCCACTGGTTTGAGAGTGTGCATTGGTGTGTCAGCTGTAGCCAAGGGAGGAAGATTCACAGGCACAGAAGCACAAATGCTGGCAACCCAGCATGTGTATGTATGTGGAAGTGTGCCTTGAAGGACAGGGTGCTAGAGAGTGTATATGCCTGGAATGTGGGGGACGGGTGGTGCAGGTGCAGGGGGGGTTGTGGGCGCTGGTGTTCGTGGGTGCAATGTGCATGCACAGGTTCCCTGAATACCTCGGTGACCTACAGGCCTGTCATACTGTCCTTCTGGTGTTCTTCTTTGTCTTGGCTCCAGGAGTTGTTTGCCTGGACTCCACTGGTAGACTTGCAGAACAGGGGCTTCAATGTTGAGAACACTGTCCCAAGAATGTTCCCCACAGTGGTTGTGTGGGTGGGAGAAATCGATGTCTGACTGCTAGCGTAGAGGGACCCTGGATCTGGGGCTCTGCGGGCACTCATTTGAAGGCCCACTCACTCTCTAGCAGGTCTAATTGGAAACCACAGGGGAACCTCCCTGTTCTCTACTCTCAGATTTAGGTCTGCTGGAGCAAATGCAGGTGTAGGAGCTTCATCAGCTCAGTGGTGCTGCAGCCGCAGAACTTGTAGGCTGGTGTAGTGGTCCACTGGGAGTCCAGCCACAGCAGTAGAACTGGGAGGCTGGGAGAACTACAGATACCTCCTGGGAAGTCCTGCGGAACCTCTGCAACGGTCCATGGACCTAGGTGGCCCAGCAGGACCTGGTGGACCACCACTGAGGGACTGGGCAGCCAGTTCGTCCTCTGGCTGTGAGGCGCTGCGGAGCCAGGTAGTCACAGACCCGGGACCCAGAAGGCTCCTACAGTTGGCAGCCACCTCTGAGGAACTAGTAGCCCCGCCTCTGCTGTCTCAGTCACAGGCACAGTCACCAGGCAAGGAGTTCTGTGCTATGGTCCTCAGGCACTGTGGGCCACCTCCGCTGAGAAGGAGGGAGGTCCGACAAGGGGAAGTGGGGGGGGGATCGAATGTTCGCTACTCTCCATCCCCAGAGAAGTCTGCAGGGCACCTGGATCCAAATGGCCTCAGCTCACATGTTGTCCCCTTTCACCCAAGAAGCCTCAGTGTCAATGTTCTGGCTTCGGCTGCCCCTCCACTCACCAATTTCAGTGTTTCAGATCCTCTGCCTCTCAGATACGGTGTGCGCTGGTCGCCGCCATCTTGGATCCCCCCTGGCCTCTACCTTCTTGATGCCAGAAGTTCCTCCTGAGCTGTAACAACTAACATTGCCTCTAGATAGCTCCAGACATCTGAAGATATCCGCAGCCATGGGTCAAAGGAGATGAAAACAAAAAACAAAAAAACCAAACCACTTTTAAGAGCTACTATTATATAGACTGTGATAACTCCCACCAAATATTTATCTTGGATCTGTTCTCAGGGATTATATCCTAATGTGGTAAACACCATCACCAAAAACAAATAACTAGGTGTGTTGTTCTACTGTATTTTGCCTTTTTAATTAGCGTATGGATTTCATTATATTTTCATACATGTATATCATTGTCCACCCCACCCGCTATAGTCCTCTTTCCTCCCCTACAGTGCCTTCCTTTGGCTTTTGTGCAACAGGTAGTTTCATTCATCTATTTCTGTGTATGAGAGAACACATACCATATTTGTCTTTCCAAATCTTGTATCTTGACAAAGGGTTGATTCCAAGCCAATCACAAATTACATAATTTCTTCTTTGTAACTGAATACAGGTCCATTGCGTATATGCACCAAACTTTCTTTATCCACTCACGAGTGGAACAGCTTCCCAAGAATAAAAGATCATCCAACACAAAATATTATTCGCTGGTAGACAGTTGTTCCATGCCTTGGCTCTTGTGAACACTGTCACAGTGAAGATGGATGTGCAGGTGTCACTGTGATTCCTGACTTAGATTCCTTTGGTATACACCAAGAAGTGATATAGTAGAATTGTATATGACAGTTCTATTTTTAGATTTTTTTAGGAACCCGAGAATACTGATCCATATACTGACTGACTAACTTATAATAACCATCCGTTTCTAAGGGTTCTGTGTCCACCTTCTCTTAGTCCATATTTGGTATTTTATTTGTTTGTTTGTTTTTAATTTTTCAAGACAGGCTCTCTCTGTGTAGCCGTGGCTGTCCTGGACCCACTCTGTAGAACAGGCTGGCCTCAAACTCACCAAGATCCACCTGCCTCTGCCTTCCCAAGTACTGAGATTACAGGCATGTGTCACCATACCTGGCTGTTTGTTTCTTTCTTTATGGTAGATACTGATTGGACACTCCCTGAAAATGTTGGGGTAAAACAGCAGTTGAAAACCTTTTTTTTTTTTTTAATTTCGAGCATTGGAGACTGGGTTGTGGGCAGCTTTATTTTGACATCACCACTTTTGGTAGGAAGTAAGTTGTATTTACAAGACAAAGAGCACCTGCCTTTCTTTTTGTCAAGAATTTTTTATTGACTATAATTATTGCAGCTACAACAGTTTTATGACAGACAGCCAGGTGTTTTAGAAGCTCCTAGAATGTCCATCACAATTGCTCAGGGCCTTCTGATCAACCTCAAACAAACTCTTCCTGTGATAAGGACCATGGAGCATGTGAAAAATGAGTGCTCACAGTGACCAAGGCACGGGGAACACCGGGAAGTATGCTGACTCAATGCTTACACCTCAGTGTCCTCGGCTTATATTGATTTAGGAAGTGGTGTGTGCCCTTGTTTTTCAAGGTGTTTAAGTCATCAAAGCAGGAGATAAATATTGGGAGAAAATATGTGGTACACATGCCCACTGGGTGATGGGGGCACATAGACACATATCAGGCAGTTTTCGCCTTTCCCTTGCACAGAGTATGAAATACCAGAGGCAGGCAACACATGAGCACAAAAGGGATTTTTTTTTTCTCTGAGTAAAGCAGGCTACAGAAGATGGTAGTATTTTCCTTAAAATAAATGACCAGCCCACAATGAGAGAGTGAGCGTTTGGACTGTTTTATAGATCTTAGAGAATAGAGATATTTGCAAAGGATTTAGTAGCATCCCACACAAATTCCTCAGACTCATTTACCCTTAATTAAAGTTCTTAGCAGCCTGGTGTACAAACAGATTGAGAGCCACCCATGCAAAAAGGACCACCATCAAAAAAGGCAATGAATCAAAACCAGCTCGATTACTGAATACTTAGGATTTTTTCTCTTTCTAACTCTGACTTATTGAAAACTAACAGCAGTCTTAAACTTTAGCCATGTAGGAGTACATTTATCTCAGTTTCAAGGTGCCTGATATATCTTGGCATGTAATTTTGCTTTCATGAAGTATGAATTATGGCTGTTCCATTCAGAGTGTCCAGAATCCTGATAAAGCCTTAATTAGAATATGAAGAGTCAGCCAAAACTAGAGATTCTTTTATGCCCTGAAAACTAATGCCAGGGCTAAAGACATAGCCCTGTGCATAGGCATTTGCTGCACATAAAATCATGAGTTTGAATCCCTCAAAGCCATGTGAAAGCTAGTTGCATAGTGTGAGCATGGAGAGAAGTAGGAGTTGGAGACAAGAGAATCCCTGGAAGCTTGCAGGAGAGCCAATCAGTCATATGCAGTGGGAAACCAATCAGCCCAAAGAGGTTGTTTCAAACTAGGCAGAAGGCAAGGGCCAACACCTGGGGTTGTCTTCAAACCTCCAAATGTGCACCCATATTCATGCACACTAATGTAAACACACACACACCATGGGTGGGGGAGATGCTACAGAACGGAAATGTTATGTTACAAAAAAAGTAGATTCTACACAGTAGATGGGAAAGGCAATAACATGTAATCATTTTTGAGAGAATCATGCTGTTTCCCACTAAAATTGTGTGTTATAATGAAACCACTTAAAACCTGTTCAAACATTGCTGAAATTTTTAAAATGACCTAGCATGAGCTCCTCAAAAAGCCAAAGAGAGAATTACAAGCCCCCTGTGGTGTGGGAGCAGCCAGTTCTCCCTGTCTACCACACCCATGACTCCTGTTTGAAGACGTGGTTGGTTGGGTGCCTGGTTGCTGACCGTGAGAGCGCTGATGTCAGTCACAGAGTGTGTTAATCATGTGTTTCATTAGAAGACTTTTGCAGTTATCCCACTAGGAAACTGAAGTAGTCACGATAGTCATAGCCGAGAGAAAAAGAAATAAATGCTTTAAGCAAGGGACTTACTGCCAAGAAATGCACTGTGGGGCCGGGGAATATTGTTCCATGGTATGGTGCTTGCAAAGCATGCACAAGGTTCTGCACTTGATCCCTAGCATTAGAAAAGCAAGCAAGGAAGGAAGGGAGAGATGGAAATAAAGGGAAAGAGGGAGAAAGAAGAAAGACAGATATGATGGCCCATTATAATACACATGAATGTACATTTACAACATATATAACTATATATGTTAATGCACACCAAAAATGTTTATAGAATAAGGTCTCATGAAATGGGCTTACGCAATCAAATATTTTCATTTCTATCAAATCTTCTATGATGCTGTATAGATCACTAAGTTCATCTCAGGGCTCACAGACTGAACCCTGACCTGAGCAGCCTGCCCGCCTGCCTGGGTGGGTGCAGCATCGTTGTAAGCAGGGCCAGGTGCTTTAAACGGGGCTGTTTTATGACCTCCCGGCTAACGAAGTGCATTATGCGTCCTGTGGTTCATTTGGTCAGGCCAATTTGCTGCGAAATGACCTTTCCTTAAGTTGCATTTGCTGAAAGTGTTACTGATACTCCTTTATTGTATTAAAGGCTCAACAAAACGTAGTGATTAAATGGGTGGACACGTTTTACTCTTTGACATCACATTATTGAAATGTCAGTAGCAATTCACCTGTGGTAGCATAGATGAAGGCGTGTTTACTTTTAGGCTGGATCTCTGTGTGCTGGCTCCACACCCTGGTTATACTGTTTTCATATCTTTCTAAAACAACATATTTAAGGTAGTAATTTGGAGCAAAAATAAGTGAGATTTTTCTGAGGCAATGGATCCAAAGTTTAGGGTCAACACTTTTTTTGAAATTATGATGAATTTCAAATTATGTGATTCACCAACCAGACTAGACAAAATTTTAATAGTGTAGCTTCTCACCTGAGAGCCTTTCACCTCAGAGGTCCACCCCACTAGCCATGCCATATTCTCAAGTTAGCCGAAAGGTCATATATAAAAACAACTGCACTCGTCCATTGGTATATACTTGATTGTGTCTATGTGGTTTTACCAGTGACCGTGAGGCTCGTACTCATTCAGGTGGCCTTTCTCCTGGATAAAGGCCAGAACCAGTCCAGGCGGCGAGGTGCCAACTCCGTGTTTGCTGGGAAGACCCACTGTTGCTACCCCTGTTGCTGTGGGGCAGCAACAGGGACGGAAACTGGCAAACAGCCCCCTACACCTGTTTACAGCTGTTCCCAAAGTTCCATCAGTCTCATGGGTGAGACACATCACAGTGCTTCCCTCTGCTTCCATGAGTCAATTAAGGAACTTATTAGAAGCCACCAGACTGCTGTAACTTTTAATATGTATTATGTAGACTGTCCAACGCTGAGCATAAACCCTATCTGAATTGCAAGCTGTAAGCCACAGGGGTGGGACTCCACTGCCACCTGCTGTCCATATAGCCTAATTGCAATTTCAAGTTTGGGCCAGGCAATAATGAGTCTGTATTCGCCATGAACCCATCATTATAGGGAGACAGAAGATACATGTTGCTAGAGTTTGCTTTGGGTTTTCCCTCCCCAGCTCACATTAGCAGTCCCAGGCCCAGTCTCATATGTTCTCTGCACTTCTTGGCAGGATTGGAGGGGCCATTCCCACTGTGTTCTCCTACTTTGCTGAAGTCCTGGCCCGGGAGAAGCGGGGTGAGCACCTCAGTTGGCTCTGCATGTTCTGGATGATTGGCGGCATCTACGCTTCGGCCATGGCCTGGGCCATCATCCCACACTACGGTAAGGGGCTTCCTTCTCCATCTGCCTCCTCCCTGTTCTGAGCTCTGTCCTCGCCAGGTGTCTGCCTCTCGTGATGCTCAGGGAGTGTCTTTCTCCATGGAAGGGTCTGTAAAGTGAGACTGTCCAATGGTTTGGGGGCATGTGGATAATAGGCGAGATTCCTGTGCTGTGCACAGTGCCTTTGGTCATCCCGCCCACCACTCTCCTCTTAGTTGGAGTTCCTTCAGTCCAACCATCTCTGACACTGTCTACCTACATTTAGACTCAAGTCGCACAGGTTAAGGACTCAGTCCTGCATGACCGTCCCCCCTTGATGCTCAGCCGCAGATAGAAGCTGATATAGGCTGGCTTCAAGTCCAGGCCTCCTCCGACTGACCAGCTAGGAGCTTGAGCTTTCCCAGCCCACCTCCTCAGGTTCAGTCAGCCTCTAGAATGCCTCGCAGAAAAAGCAGGTGAGCTGCCCGACTGAGGCAGGGGGAGGGTGAAGAGCCTTCTTCAGCATCATAGCTCATGGGCCTGATCTGTTACTAGCCCAGTCTTTAGCCAGAAGACCGCCTGAATAATTGTGGTGTCTTTCTGGTGACCAGCTCTTCCCAGGAAACAATGAAAATTTGCATCACCTGGACAAAAACATTCCTATCACCTAGATAATGCCAAAGAATGAGGAGCTCTGCGTTGTGAACTGTGGAGGAAGTAAGCCCCGCCCACATTGCTGGCAGGCATCAACGTCAGCATTTTCCTGTTTCTGAAGCCATCACTTTCATTTGTTTGCTATTGCCATCAAGCCTGATATAGGGTTGAAGTCATACTCCCACAATATTCAGGGGAGACACAGGCCCCCCACAGGGCATTAGCCATATGGCATTATACCGCACCATCCACCAGCAGCGCTTATAGAGATGTGACTCCCCATCTGTAGGCACTATTGTTTTTAACTCTACTTTATTTGGGGTTCCTTAATTTCTACCTCCCTGCCAACCCCCATCCCTAGGTAGGAGATAAAGAAGATTATAAGGGAGAGGGGGCATAGAGTAAGTTCTGTCTGGTTAGGGTTGTCAGGTTCTTTGGGAAAATACCCATTTCAGTCTTTGAGATATCTAGCAGTCGAGCAAATGGCAAATGGCAGCAGCAGAACCAACAAGACCCTCTCTAGGCTCTTGTACTTACCCTCCCAGGGTCCTCAGAATTCCACTATCTGCAGCTAGCAAAGGCCACTCGTCCTCCCCCGAGAGGCAAGTATCAGCTGTGGGCAAACTAAGGCAGTCCTATATCCCACACTTGGGATTAAAACAAAAACACGTTTGCAATAACATAACTGAGTTTTTCAAGAAACCAAAACTTCCACTGTCCCCATCACTCTTGAGACTGTCACGTTTTTCAGATACACACAGGTGCCCAGTTCTCTGTCAGCCTTCAGCTGGGCCAGGAGCAAGAATCCTGTCTCATAAGCCGTGATCGGCAACACGGAAGGGGTGGTACTGCCTGCTTATACTTTGTCAACCTCCTCCTTGATCTCGTCTCCGCATTTGCTGCTCCTGTCTCCATGAGCAGTAAAGAGCCCGCATTCTGTTCCATACTGTCAGTCTCAAGAAATCCAAGTTTCGGGTTGCTTCATCTGCAAACAATGGAGGGCAGGAGTCCACAGACTCTAGGAATCGAAGTCAATATATAAGTAAAAGGAGGGAAAACTAACAGTCCTCCCCCTCATCTCTCCATTTCTGTGTGTGTGTGTGTGTGTGTGTGTGTGTGTTGTTAGGCCCAGCAAGAGCCTAAATATAAGAAGGTATAAAGAGAACTCAGGAAACTAATCATCCATCGTTGCAAAAATGCAAGAGGTTCCTCTTAACCATTGCGCAATGGGGTCACCCCTGCTGGTCAGCTAGGAGTGGCACCGGGAGACAAAGACCTTTGGTTTTTAAAAGACACAAGGTGGGAATCTCCTGGGGTTGCCTTCTTGGCGATTTAGGATTGAATGAGGTGTTTAACTTTTAAAATAATTGGTTAGTTCTGGTCACCCTTAGGTCCAGTCAACCCTGTCGTAAATATCTGATCTTCAAATCAGTTTGGAATTTCCTGCCATCCACAGTTAAATGTGGGAGGGTGATTAACTCATCCCATGTCTGTTCTGAGGAGTGGGGGTTACAGGCTTTGGATCAAAGGTCAGGAGAAGGATTGGGGCCATTTGGCCCAGTTTCCAAACAAAGCCCATCTCTCCATTTAGTAGAGATCTCTGCTTGTTCTCTACCTTATCTCTGCCCTCACAGATGGCTAATGTCAGGAACTTTTACATTCCTCGGCTCTCTGGAGAAACACTAAGAGGCTTTAATTAACATGGGCCTAAAACTTGAAAATATAAGTTATAAGGTAATTAAAAGAAACATAGGTTACAAAGTTAGTTTGATTCTTTCAGTGTGTGTGTGTGTGTGTGTGTGTGTGTGTGTGTGTGTGTGTGTGTGCAGGCTGAAGTTTGAAAAGTACAAGTACTATATGAATAAAACTACAGAGGATGCAGCTCAGTGGCAGAGTGCTTATCTTGAATGTACAAGGCCCTGGGTCCAATCTCTAGTATTGAAAAACAAACAAAACAAAACAGAGCCTACTCTTGGTTCTTTCTAAAAATCTGATCAACCTAAGCAAATTTGATTTTAAAAGCCCATTTGCTTATTTGCTAGTTTTTGTTTTTCTTTTTCAAACGGGATAGATTTTTGTGATAAAGCATAAATTTGTGAAGGTCTCCATCAGACATGCATGTGGGTATTCTGAGGTGCTTGTTCTTTGTTTTACTGTATTGAGGGCAAAATTTGTGTTGTCTCACTTTTCCCTTTGATAAGCCTAAAAATTTATGCAAAGGCTGAAATTGTATTTGACAAGAACAAAAGAATGGAGACAAGGATTGTCTTGGTGTATAGAGAGCTTCCCTTTGCTGAGTGCATGCTAGCCCAAATGGTGAGCTTTTCATCTTTAGCTTACACTTGATCCTGGTCCAGGAGTAACTTCTTGTAGCCAGTTCCTCCATGAGACTTGTCTTCTGCCACCACGCAAGGAAGTAGAGATTTTCTCCTTCATCTGGGACCTCAGCCACCCTTGGAACCTGTCAGCTCAGATTCACAAAGAATCTGAGACGTGACTTTGTGGGAATCAGAGGAGGCAAAAAGGAGATGCAGACCTTTTGCAAACTTACCTCACTCACCATGGCTCTCAGAGCAACTGCTGATCCACTCACATGCAGCCCTTGTGCCAATTAAAGTGAGGTGCTGTGGCCAGCAAGATGGCTCAGTGGCTAAGCATGTACTGCTCTTGCAGAGGACCTGAGTTCAGTTCCCAGCACCCACATCAGAGTTTATAATGCCTATAACTCCAGCTCCAGCAGTACCCAACATCTCTGGCCTCTATGGGCACTGGTGGCACTCACAGGCACACACCCCTACCACAAACACATACACATAATTACAAACAATAAAAACAAATCCTTTTTAAAACATACTATTTTTGCATGGGTTCCAGGGAGATAGCTTTCCCTCTATCTCACTGTCTCTGCCTTTCTGTCTCTGTTCCTCACTCACTCTCCCCCTTCTTTCTTTCCTTCCCTCCCTATCCTGACTTAGCCCTCCCAAAGCCAGCCTTCTTCTTTGTCTCATCTTCTCATAACACCTCCACTTCTTGGCTCTCGCCTAACCTCTCTGGAGAACCTCTCTGGAGCTCCGTGGCTGCTTGGGTTTACTGAAGATCTCTCCTGGCTCTCCCTTCCCACCTTGTCACTCACCGTCTCACCTGCTGGCGAAGCTGTCCCTCTTAGATTAGCTTCTGCAAGCTGCTCATGTGATTGTGTGTTTATTTTGCTTTCCCTGCTAGGGATGCCACTCTGATGACTCTCCCTGTCTTGCAACTCTGCATGGCCTGAGCACTTTTCTCTTTGCCAGCCATCAGTGGCTAATCCCCAGAAATAAGCACTTGTAAGCTCTTTCATTTTAATATCAAAAGAACAAACTAATTCATCTCTCTTTAGCCCAGCTATCAAAACTAATCCATCTCTAACTGGAATGGTAGAAGGTCACAAATCACAAACTGTGAAAAGTGAGAATGCAACAGAATAAAATGCCTGGGGTGGCTTTAATTTTGACGGGGGTGGAACCTTGAGAAACAATGACCTAAATAGTAAATCAGTCACAGAATATTAAAATCTTAGGGCCATATTTTCTTGAAGTCTTTCCATGGCCACAAGGGTAAAACTAACAACAAATTATCACAATCAAGTCCTGTCTGCAGATTAGAGCCACCAGGCCGGGGATGGGGGTGGGTTGGGAAAAGGAAATTTTTTAAAATCATTCTTGCTTGATTCACAGTTGTGCTCTTGAATTCGAAGTGTTTTGTTTGCTTTTTAAAATCTAGAATTCAATCTGGGTAGTGGTGGTGCATGCCTGTAATCCCAGCAGAGGCAGAGGCAGGTGGATCTTTGTGAGTTCCAAGACAGCCAGGGCTACAAAGACAACCTTGTCTCAGAAAAAAAAAAAATCAAAAGCTCTGATATCTGCAAAGAGGCTGCCATCATGTGGGCTTTCTCAGGGGTGTTCACTCACAGAGTCCCTTAGCTAAGTGCTTAAGAATTGTGCACAGCGTTCTGTGAAAATTACTCCCTTTTTGTAAATATTTCCAGTAAGGTTTCTACTTCCCAAAATTAAATCAGATCCTCCAGCATAAGAACTCAGAGCTGTTTTCATTCTTATTCTTTCCAGCCTAAGTATGTCCAAAAAATTACAAATTATGTATAGTTAGTGTTTACAACCTAACTCTGGGTGGCTCAGCCAATAAAAGCTCTTACCATGATTGAGTTAGATTCCTGGAACCCAAAAGGTGGAAGGAGAGAACTGACTCCACAAAGCTGTTCTCTGAGCCCCCAGGTGCGCCCAGATGTATACACATACACACACACACACACACACACACACACACACACACACACACACACA
>NW_026596463.1:2280225-2288787 GCF_907164565.1 Psammomys obesus | reverse complement strand
ACACACACACACACACACACACACACACACACACACACACACACACACCATAAAATAAATGAGTAAGTGCAAAGACATTTTTAAAGAAAATATACAAAGCATTAAATGGGGGGGGGAGAGCTTTATATTTTCTCTGGAATGATCAAGAAGCCCACAGAGACGAAAGCAGGCTGGTTGCTCCTCCTTCACCACTCCATGCGCTCGCATTGAGGAGATCTTTGAGGACCGCTATCAGTGTACGGCTGTGTAAGGGGGAGTTTGAAAGCACGGTTTCAGTGACTTGAAGTTAGGTGTTGATTTTCTCAAACCAACAAGGTTTGGTCTGGAGGGCTGCTGTGGATAATTGACATCCACATTACAAATATGTTTCAGGTGCACACATTTGGGCTGCTCATGCACAGAGGCTCTCTTGACTGCCCTGATTTCAGATGTTCCGGGCACAACTGTCAGTAGGGAGCCTGAGCCTGATGTCACTGAGATGCAGGCTGTGGCTCCACTCAAGCCTCTGAGGCAAAGCAGATCTTAAGTTTGCCACAAGGATTCTGAAAGGATTCTTGAACAGTGAGATTCACCAGCCAGAAAAGGGTTTTGATTGCTTCATGGCCTGGTGAGTTAAGGTATGAGCCACTAATGCTAGATGATGGGGTCAGCCTAGTTTTTGTACCAGCATTGGATAATGATAGCACCTTCCTTCACTTCATCGGTCTTTGGTAAAGTTGAAACTTTATTCAAAGCCAGGTAGTTGCATAAAAATCATTCACCTATAATCCTAGCACCAAGCAGAGCTGAGACAGAAGGATTGCTGTTAGTTCAAAGCCCCCTGGGCTCCCCTCCCCTTTTCTTCCCGGATAACTAGGTCTCAAGAAGCAGCAAGCTTTGCTGTCTTGGTCTCAAGCATCTCCCTTACTCTCTGCCTGAAATAAGGTGCAGCTGGACTGCCTGATTCACTCCTGGGGGCTGAAGCTTTTCCATAGAAGGCAGAGGAAACAGCAAAGCCAGGGAGCACGTCCTGGCCTCAAACACTAGGTGCCCATAACAGCTGTGGGTGCTGTCCTGGGCACCCACTCTCAAAAGCATGACCCCAGTGGAAACTGGCTCCCGGCACACAAGGGAACAAGAAAGGTTTTCCTCTGTTTCAGAAGTTATACAATTGCCATCACTGTATATATCAGCAGACTATGATATGACTTGATGTATTATACTTATATTGATATTATCCATAACAATCATATCACTTCTCCTGTTCTACCATGTGAATTCTGAGAATCAAACTCCAGGGTCAAAAGCAAGCACCTGTACCCACTAAGCCACCTCCACAGCCCCAGGCTGATTCTTTGTTAGTGCCTGTGGCTCACAGTGACGAGCAGGAGCTTGCAGGTGGCTCTTTGTCATGCTGGTATCGTGTTCTTAGATGTAAACCCAGAAGAGGCTGGACCCTGTGTGCACCTAGTTTTGCTCTTGAGACACTCTTTTTTGAGCTATTACATGTGTTTATTTATTCATTCATTTATTGGTGTGTGTGTACATGTGCACACACGCGTGACACAGCACATGTGTGGAGCACAGAGGACAGCTCACAGGAGCCCATTCTCTATTTCCACCATGTGCATCATGGAGAGGGAATGAGGTGACCCGGGTTGGTGGCAGGCATCTTTACCAGCTGAGCCATCACCAGACATCTTGGGGCATCTTCACACTGTCGTCTGTGGAAGCTGTGTGGTGCACATCCCTAACAATGATGATCAGAGCTTCCTTTTTCTCCCCACCCTCAGCTGCATCCATTGTCTGTCGTAGGACAGCTGCTCTAACTGAGGCGATGGCCTCGCAGTGAATGTGGGTGGAAATGAGCAGTTGCTTCAGAAGCAGAAGCAGCTCAGGTGGAAAAGTCCTCCCCCACACTCCCCTTCTTCTCCCCCAGCACATTCTCCAAAATGAGAGCACATCAGTGGTTAATGGAAACCCAATTACCTTCAGGGGAAAATGGGAACGGGAGCTGAGTCATCACCCTGGGCCTCTCAGATGAAGCTTTCAGGAGGTCTGGACACACAGCGGGGGCTGCTGTTACCACAGCACGGTCCTCTCCTTACACTTCCTGTCATCGTGCTCTCTGTAAACTCGGGTGCGCATCGGATGAGGTATCCGCCACCGCCGCCATGTACATCCCAGTGGGCAACAAGGATGCTCAGCCAGCTAAGGGAGGGGAGTTTGAGCATGAGGAGGCCTAAAAGCTCACACGCACTGTACTCAGCACACAACAGTCCCACACGCTGTATCTGGCTAACCCTTCACTGCAAACATCACGGGACCAAGCGGCCCCCGTACCCTGCTCCCCCACTTTTTTAGGTGTATAGATTTCATTATGTTTATCATATCTTATAGGTCTATATAAGTGAGTATATACCGTGTTTGTCTTTCTCCTTCTGGGATATTTCACTCAGGATGATCTTTTCTAGATCCCACCATTTGCCTGCAAATTTCATGATTTCCTCCTTTTTGATTGCTGAGTAGTATTCCATTATATAAAAATACCACAATTTCTGTACCCATTCCTCCATTGATGGACATCTGGGTTGTTTCCAGGTTCTGGCTATTACAAATAAAGCTGCTATAAACATGGTTGAGCAAATATGCCTTTTGTGTACTTGAGCAAACTTTGGGTATATACCTAGCAGTGGTATAGCTGGGTCTTGAGGAAGCACTATTCCTAATTGTCTTAGAAAGCGCCAGATAGATTTCCAGAGTGGTTGTACCAGTTTACATTCCCACCAGCAGTGGAGGAGGGTTCCCCTTTCTCCACAACCTCTCCAGCATGTGTTGTCCCTTGAGTTTTTCATCTTGGCCATTCTGATAGGTGTAAGGTGATATCTCAGGGTCGTTTGGATTTGCATTTCCCTGATGGCTAATGAGGATGAGCATTTCTTTAAGTGTTTCTCTGCCATTCGATATTCCTCTGTCGAGAATTCTCTGTTTAGCTCTGTTCCCCATTTTTTAATTGGATTACTTGGTTTGCTGCTTTTCAGCTTCTTTAGTTCTTTGTATATACTCGATATTAGTCCTCTGTCAGATAAAGGGTTAGTGAAGATTCTTTCCCAATTTGTAGGCAGGCGTTTTGTTTTGATGACAGTGTCCTTTGCTTTACAGAAGCTTTTCAGTTTCATGAGGTCCCATTTATTGATTGTTGCTCTTAGAGCCTGTGCTGTTGGTGTTCTGTTCAGGAAGTTGTCTCCTGTGCCAATGAGTTCTAGGATGTTCCCCACCTTTTCTTCTAACAGATTTAGAGTATCTGGTTTTATGTTGAGGTCTTTGATCCACTTAGACTTTAGTTTTGTGCAGGGTGATAAATATAGATCTATTTTCATTTTTCTGCATGTGGACATCCAGTTGGACCAGCACCATTTGTTGAAGATGCTGTCTTTTTTCCATTGAATGGTTTTGGCTTCTTTGTCAAAAATCGAGTATTCATAGGTGTGTGGGTTTATTTCTGGGTCTTCTATGCAGTTCCATTGATCCTCCTTTCTGTTTTTATGCCAATACCATGCAGTTTTTATTACTATTGCTCTGTAGTACAACTTGAGATCGGAAATGGAGATACCTCCAGATGATCTGTTGTTGTACAGGATTGTTTTGGAGATTCTGGGTTTTTTGTTTCTCCATATGAAGCTGAGAATCTTTTTTTCAAGGTCTGTAAAGAATTGAGTTGGTATTTTGATGGGAATTGCATTGAATCTGTAGATTGCTTTTGGCAGGATGGCCATTTTCACAATGTTAATCCTACCAATCCATGAGCACGGGAGCTCTTTCCATCTTCTGAGATCTTCTTCAATTTCTTTCTTCAGAGACTTGAAGTTTTTCTCAAACAGGTCTTTCACTTGCTTGGTTAGTGTCACCCCAAGGTACTTTATGTGGTTAGTGGCTATTGTGAAGGGTGTTGTTTCCCTAATTTCTTTCTCGGCCCTTTTGTCTTTGGTATACAGGAGGGCTTCTGATTTTTTTGAGTTGATTTTGTATCCTGCCACTTTGCTGAAGGTGTTTATCATCTGGAGGAGTTCTCTGGTTGAATTCTTGGGGTCGCTCATATATACTATCATATCATCTGCGAATAGTGACACTTTGACCTCTTCCTTTCCGATTTGTATCCCCTTGATCTCCTTTAGTTGTCTTATTGCTCTGGCTAGGACTTCCAAGTACAATGTTGAAGAGGTAGGGAGAGAGTGGGCAGCCTTGTCTTGTCCCTAATTTCAGTGGGATTGATTTAAGTTTCTCTCCATTGAGTTTGATGTTGGCTATAGGCTTGCTGTATATTGCCTTTACTATGTTTAGATATGTGCCTTGTATTCCTGATCTCTCCAAGACTTTAAACATGAATGGGTGTTGTACTTTGTCAAATGCTTTTTCAGCATCTAAGGAGATGATCATGTGGTTTTTCTCCTTCAGTTTGTTTATGTGGTGGATTACATTGATGGATTTCCGTATGTTGAACCACCCTTGCATGCCTGGGATGAAGCCTACTTGGTCGTGGTGGATGATATCTTTGATGTGTTCTTGGATTTGGTTTGCAAGTATTTTATTGAGTATTTTTGCGTCAATGTTCATAAGAGAGATAGGTCTGAAGTTCTCTTTTTTTGTTGGGTCTTTGTGTGGTTTAGGTATAAGGGTGAATGTTGCTTCATAGAATGAGTTTGGTAATGTTCCTTCTGTTTCTATTTTGTGGAATAGTTTGAGGAGAATTGGTGTGAGCACTTCTTTGAAGGTCTAGTAGAATTCCGCGCTGAAACCATCTGGCCCAGGGCTTTTTTGGAGGGGAGACTGTGAATGACTGCTTCAATTTCCTTGGGGGATATAGGGCTGTTCAGTCTTTCTACCTGATCTTGACTTAATGTTGGAAGATGGAATCTATCAAGAAAATTGTCCATTTCATTTAGATTTTCAAATTTTGTGGCATATAGGCTTTTGTAGTATGACCTAATGATTGTTTGAATTTCCTCTGTGTCTGTAGTTATGTCACCCTTTTCATCTCTGATTTTGTTGATTTGGATAGATTCTCTCTGCTTTTTAGTTAGTTTGGCTAAGGGTTTGTCTATCTTGTTGATTTTCTCAAAGAACCAGCTTTTTGTTTCATTGATTCTTTGAATAGTTTTATTTGTTTCTAATTGATTGATTTCAGCCCTGAGTTTGATTATTTCCAGCCTTCTGCTCCTCTTGGGTGTATCTGCTTCTTTTTTTTTCTAGGGTTTTCAGTTGGGCCATTAAGTTGTTTGTATGTGATGTTACGAATTTCTTCTTGCAGGCACTTAGTGCTATAAATTTTCCCCTGAGCACTGCTTTCAATGTGTCCCATAAATTTGGGTATGTTGTGCCTTCATTTTCATTGAATTCTAGGAAGTCTTTAATTTCTTTATTTATTTCTTCCTTAACCCAGCTGTCGTTGAGTAACAGGTTGTTCAGTTTCCATGTACGTGTAGGCTGTTTGTTATTTCTGTTGTTGTTGAGGTCCAGCTTAAGTCCATGGTGGTCAGATAGAATACAAGGGATTATTTCAATCTTTTTGTATCTGTTGAGGCTTTCTTTATGACCAACTATATGGTCTATTTTGGAGAAGGTTCCATGCAGTGCTGAAAAGAAGGTATACTCTTTTGAGTTTGGATGAAAAGATCTGTAGACGTCTATTAGGTCCATTTGATTTAGGGTCTCTGTAAGTGTTTTTATTTCCCTATTTGTTTTCTGTCTAGTTGATCTGTCCCTTGGTGAGAGTGGAGTGTTGAAGTCTCCCACTATTAGGGTTTTAGGATCAATGTGTGATTTAAGCTTTAATATTGTTTCATTTACGAATGTAGGTGCTCTTGTATTTGGGACATAGATATTCAAAATTGTGATGTCCTCTTGGTGGATTTTTCCTTTGATGAGAATATAGTGGCGCTCCTTATCTTTTTTGATTAATTTCAGATGAAAGTCTATTTTATTAGATATTAGGATGGCTACTCCCGCTTGTTTTCTGGAACCATTTGCTTGAAAGACATTTTTCCAGCCCTTTACTCTGAGGTAGTGTTTATCTTTGTTGCATAGGTGTGTTTCTTGGATGCAACAGAATGATGGATCCTATTTCCACAACCATTCTGTTAGTCTGTGTCTTTTAATTGGGGAGTTGAGTCTGTTGATGTTGATAGAAACTAGTGACCAACAATTGTTACTTACTTTAGTTGTGGTGTTGGTGGTGTCACTGAGTTTCATTGCTTGTCTTCTTTTGGTTTTTTTGTTGTGTAGTTATCTATTTCCTCTGTTTCCTTCCATGTAGTTGTTTTCTTTAGTTTGGAGTTTCCCTTCTAGTAACTTCTGTAGAGCTGGGTTACTATATAGATATTGTTTAAATTTGGTTTTGTCTTGGAATATCTTGAATTCTCCGTCTATGTTGATTGAAAGTTTTGCTGGGTATAGTAGTCTGGGTTGGAATCTGTGGTCCCTTAAGGACTGTATGATTTCTGTCCAGGCCCTTCTGGCCTTCATAGTTTCTGTTGAGAAATCTGGCGTGATTCTGATAGGTCTACCTTCATATGTTACTTGGCCTTTTTCCCTTGCTGCTGTTAGAATTTTTTCTTTGTTTTGTAGGTTCAGTGTTTTGACTATGATGTGACGTGAAAAATTTCTTTTCTGGTCTAGTCTACTTGGTGTTCTGTAGGCCTCTTGTATGTTTATGGCCATCTCCTTCTTTAAGTTGGGAAAGTTTTCTTCTATAATTTTCTTGAAAATATTTTCCGGACCTTTGAGCCTGATGTCTTCTTTTTCTTCTACTCCTATTATTCTTAGGTTTTGTCTTTTCATGGTGTCCTTCATTTCTTGGATGTTTTGTGTTTGGAACTTTTCTGATTTTATTTTTTCTTTGAGAGACGTGTCAATTTCCGCAAGTGTATCTTCGGCTCCTGAGATTCTTTCTTCCATCTCTTGTATTCTGTTGCTGATGCTTACCTTTGTAGTGCCTGATCTTTTCTCTATGTTCTCCAGCTCCTGGTTTTTCTCTATTTGTGTTTTCTTTATTGATTCTAATTCTGTTTTCATGTCTTGCACCATTTCCTTCATCTGTTTGAATGTGGACTCCTGCTTTTCAATGATAGCTTCTATTTTTTTGTCTGTTTCCTCTCTATGTATCACTAATTGTGTCTCTACTTCTTTGGGTATAATTGCCTGTATTTCTATGAGAGCTTTGTTTATTTCTTCTTTATTTGCCTTCATTTGTGTGGACATTTCTTTGAGAGCTTTGTGCATTTCTTCTGTTTGCCTCAATTTTCGTGGTCATTTCTCTGAGAGCACGATTTGTTTCCTCTTGGTTAGTCTCGATTTCTTTGGTTATTTCTCTGAGGGCTTTGTTCATTTCATCTCTATGGGCCTCTAATAGTTGGAGAAACATAGTTTTGAGGTCGTTTTCTTGTATATCTAGTGAATTGAAGTTTCCATTGTTTTGTGGGGTTGCTGGTGAGGTCATTATGTCCTGATTTTTGTTGGGAGTGTTCTTACGTCTGCCTCTAGCCATCTGGTTATTTATAATCCTCACTGGATGTTCCTCGAGATTGTAGTTTGGGCTATGATCCTCTCTTTCTGTTTTCTGGACTGTTTTTTCAGGAAGATGAGAGAGGTTCACTGCTTTGGGAGTGTGCACTGTGTTTTCAGTTTTGCCTAAGTAAAGAATGTGACGCTGGCGCTATTCGAGTGCGCTTTTAGTGGGCACAGTGTGCATGCGCGGATTCTCTGACTAATGCAGTGGCCTGCAAGCCACTATTACGCAGTTCTGACTGAGATCCAGGGATTGTTTGCCTGGATTGCTTTGGTGGACCCGCAAGGCAAAGGTTTCAATATTGGGGTCGCTATCCCAAGAATCCCTCTGATGCCCACACTAGGAGTGTGGGTGGCAGGGATCTCATCTGGTTGCTTGTGTGGAGAGGCCCTGGGTCTGGGGCAATCTCTCCCTAGAAGGCTCACTCACTCTCTTGCAGGACCAGTTGGAATGCACAGGGGTTCCCCTTGCTCACTACTCTCTGTTTTGGTCCTGCTGTGGAAGTGCACGGGTAGGCTAACAGTCAGCTCTGTGACACTGTGGCCGCAGGACTCGGTGTCCACCTTTCCTGTGTGCTGCCTCTTTGTCCTTTCCCTCTGCCAGGAGGGGTTATGTTGACTGGTCCCTGGGTGGCGCGGGAAAGAGTTAGGGTGAGTGTACTCAATCCCAGATCCCGGGCCCAGATCTCTCTGCCAGAAGCAGCCTAGTGGTAGAATCTATGTTTGCTGATCCCAAGAGAGTACCGGGTAGGGTTGAGTGTCCTCAGATCCAGAGCTTGGGTTTCTCTGCTAGGGTCGCTGGAGAGAGGGTGCTGTGTCCTTGGCAGGCTGCCTCTCTGTCCTTCCCCTCTGACCTTCTCCTCTGCTAGGGCAAGCTTATGGAGGTGCTCTCAGGGGAGTGCCAGCAGGGGTTGGGGCTTCTCAGTCGGATCCTGAGCCCTGAGCCGGTGTTTTTCTGCCAGGTGTCGTGGGTGGGGGCGCCGGTGATAGAACTTGCTGCTAGACCTTATTGAGCTGGAC